>NW_022709509.1:250140-287889 GCF_011630105.1 Anneissia japonica | reverse complement strand
CTAAGTTCCAAAGCTAAATTAAATTTGACCCAAATGCGGATTACAACTGTGTCAACAATCGGTGTAAGTCTCTTAGTGTCTGTCTCTTATACACATCTAGATGTGTATAAGAGACAGTATAAATACATGTATACATACATTATTATATACACAGACCAATATTTTTACAAGATAATAATACAGTAAATGGTAATTACAGTTAAATAAATATTATGGTATTTATAACAATAAATAACAATATCAGGAATTTCTGATGAATTTCACATAAAAACATATGGCAATTAATATTTAATTATATATTATATATACAATTACTATACAATATATTCAAACACACTATGTAGACCAATATTTTGATAATATTAATAATAAGTAATTACAATAACTAAATATTATGGTCAATATATTTATAACAATAAATATGGTATTAATCAAGAACAACAATAAAAAAATATGGCAATTACTATTTAATTTTTATTATACATGCTTTAAAGTACTCTATACAACACACACACCTACATATTCAAACACACATACAATATATAAACCAATAGTTTGATAATGATAGGTAATTACAATAACTAAATATTATGGTAACTAAATACCGTATTTATAACAATAAATAAATCAATAACATTATTAAAAGCATTTCTATAAGCATTAATATAATCAATAAATAACAAATAAACATTATGGCAATAATAATATTAAATTAATTTTTTTACTTTATTTCAACAAGAAACAAACCTGTAGCTGACAAGTGTATTTGTTCCGGCTGGACTTGAATTCCCTTACAACACTCCAGTACACTCAAGATCATGATGAGCATAACACACCTTGTTATCGCCATGCTTAGTATGATGCCGCGACAGAAGACACTTTTAAACTGAGAAAACAAACAACAGATCTGCCAGTACAGTAATACTAACAGTGGGCTCACTTGAATTCGTTATTTGCTATTGCATGGCAAACTATATTGATTTAACTTTGACCTCGGCGTCAACCTTGACTGGCTATTGCTGGTATTCTTTAATACTGTATGTACTTAGAAACAAGTTTTTAAATATGAAATTTGAATGAGAAAAAAATTAACCCATCTATTAATGCCCTGTTAAAAAATAACCATAGCTGTATGCTTCTGCATATTATAGACCTTATTAAATTGGCTGGTAATTAATTTAAGGAATTTTAAAGAAAAACGAAAAATTAATTATTTCACCAGGGAGGTATAAAAATAAGTGAGCTATTGTGTGTATGGATAATTAAATTTATTGTTAGAACTAAGGGGTGGATTTAGGGGTGGGGAGGGCCAGCCCAGAACCACCCTTTTGGAAAGTTACAAAAAAAAAAAGAAAAAAGAAAAATTGATCGCCCCAAAACGCCTCAGAGGTTATTTTTGGGCGTCTAGAAAACCTTTCGGACATCTCTGGATCCACCGCTGGAACTATGCATACCCATATTCAAGGTCGACCCACATAAACTTATGTTTCGTGCACTGTGTTATGTCAACTGACATTGATGCGGGCATACTGGCCCATTTCTAACTACGAATAGGCTTTAAATTAGGACAAGAACATCCAATCACAATTTTGAAGTGGAGTTGAAGTGGTAAGCCTGGTTATCCATAAAAATCGCTACACGCTATCGCCAACTCTTTTCGCGATGCTGATTGGTCGGTTGAATCAGGGAGCGTTCTCGATTATGTCAGGGACAACTACTCAGCGCAAGGATTGCAGTGATAATGCTGTAGCGACTGTAGTGATTGCATGGACACCAAGCATGATCATAGTGTTCTGGGTTCGATTCATGTGACAGCAGGTCTTTTTCTCACTAACGCCTACAGCATTAACTAAAGCGATAACTTCACGCCTAAGCCTTACGAAGAGACTTTACTGATAAAAGTATCACGCTATAATTTATTTAAGAGTGCCCCAGAATATCAACCAACCTTCTCAGCTCCTAGTTCTTAATAGGCAACCCGTGGGCTAAATTTAGCCTGCAAAACAAATTATTCTGGCCAGCGAGAAAAAATGAAATGATTAAAAAAAAAAAACTAAAAGTAATAATCATTCAATAAATTTTTTTCATAATTGAAATCCAAAACACAACACTTGGCCAATATGAAGTACTTAGGGTGACCCCCCCCCCCCCCCCCCCCCCCCAGTACAGTACTAACCAATTGACAAATGTCAAAAGATTGGTAGTCTTAGTTCAGATAAATATTGACAATAGCAGATAAAATTGAGACTTTATCATAGGCTTGTTTATAATATGAGTAGACACCGTGATTTTATAGGTGAAGTGTATAGGCTTTAAAGCCATGGTATTTTTTGGTGGATATACAGTAGGATGGGTGAAATTACACCGAAAATACCAAATGTGTGATATTTTTGCTACGACTTAATTTTTGGCTCGGGAAGTGTTAGACCTTCCTGGTCGTATAGACGCCCGACAGCAGGTAACTATATTTGGCATAGGCCAAAACGCGGAGGTCCTCCTCGACAAGGAAACATACAGCCAAGGTCAATATAGAAGAAAATTTACTTTGAAAAAAATATAAATTCACTAATTATGGGTTTCAGAAATCCATTAAAAACAGCCCAATTTTGCAAGGACCCCCCACCCCATCAGAGAGAGCTCCCTCTATAAGGAGAACTCTTGGCACCACCATTTTTTGTTTGTGATGATTTTACAGTAAGAAATAAAATATCATCAATAACCAAGAAATAGTGAAAATGAAGTGTCTAATCCTTCTTTTGGACAAATATTATTATGGTCCAATGAATTTAGTCCTGATATTGTGCTGTAGTACAATAACTGCCCAAAAAACTTCAAAAGTGCAAAGGGGCTTTGGCCACGCAACTCAGTTTCACCTTAGGTCCATAAAGTATAACAAGTTGCTGGCAGCAACTTGGGGATAACATAATCTTAGGCCCATGAGATCAACTCTAAACATAATTTGACCCTTCAAATAAATGAATTAAGGGCCAGGGTTCTAGCAATAGCCAACTGCCTTTTTAATTAATTTTGTTGGCAGGCTTACCTTGCACTGCATTCACAATTCATTATTTTAAAATATTTCAAGTAACTGAAGAATATTAATATTTATGGTGCAATATTTGTTGTATTCAGGGTTGTAGCTGAAGAAATCTAAAGCTGGATGGTAGGCATTTTTATGGTGGGTGTGTGATAACACTGGTAAACTCTAAATAATACGAGTGGATTTTAAGGATGGAAAAGTGGGTTAATAAGGGTCAACCTCAAGGCTGGTTGGCCCTGCCCACCAACTACTGTACATACCTGGGGTGACATTGTAATATTTGAATGCCCATTGGTACAAAGGTTAACTTAGCTATCTTTTCCATCTTTTAATGGTTTATATTTTTGATATGATTTTAATTTACATTTGATGTCTGACTACCAACTTCCTTTAGTTTGTGCCAAATACTTCCTACTGGAAATTATATAATTATATTTCTCTTAGTATTTCTAAGCTTGATTCCTTTCTTTTGCTTTGTTTTATTTCTTCTTTTTTCCCCCTTTTTTTTTATGTTCAATTGGGGTTTTTCTCAGTGCAGGACTAGGCCTAGAGACGATTCTGTATAATGTGCTTTAATATTTATAAGTTTATCACCATCCATTACCATTAATAATAGGCCTATGCCTAGCAACATATTTTTGCATAGTGTGTTTCATTCATTTTTGAACAATTGGATCTAGGCCTAGGCTACGCTTGATTGGGCCCACACACATCCTCTGCGAACGAGCAGATCCAGTCCTTTGTTTCATGCTTCTAATTTTGGGGTCTCCGATCGATCGTCTGCTGCTGTAATCAGGCTTTTCTACAACTAATTTAAAATGGTAAGCAGTTTGCGAGAACTTTAAATAATTACAATATAGCTTAGAAGTAATAAATTATGTGCCATACAAGATAAGTAGAGACCTTCTTTCTATTAACACACAGGCCTAGCATAGGCTAACTTGAAGGCAAATAATACGTTAGGCCTTGACAAGCAAGTTACTGCCTTCCTTGACTGCATCAGGCTGTGCGGGTATGTGTGACTCAAGAGTCAAACCCAAGTCTTCTGGATTAGAGAGAGGCCTTGGCTAGGCTAGTTGTAGACCTTTCCTTGAGTAAATAAACAACGCCATGTAATAAATAAGTGAAATGGAGGAAATAAGCCTCGAATTATAAGTTGAAAAAACTACCTTGGAATGGAAACGAAAATGCACAGTGCTGTAGCCTAGGCCTGTGTCTCACCTGTTTGTTGTTGTTTCAGTGCTGATCACCTGAGGTTGCGAACAATTTAGATTACAACTGTTTACCACTGATATCGAACCGGTCGAAATGTCTGTCTAATAGGAAGAAGAGGAAATTTGGAAAGATACTGTCCAGGAAGCTCTCATCTGTCCGCAGGAGAAAATATTCTCATTTTCAAATTGACATAGTAATAAAATATGAATGCACTCCGCAGATCAAATCATGCTTAACACAGTCCATGATTGATTGGATTATTGGCTAATGCTAAAAAAGATTAAATAAATAAATTACATGATATTGTTTTAAAAAATGAATTAACATCAATATATTGTGACTCAGTGATTTCAGACAGGCTCTGGCAATACAGTATTGCGGTAATAACAGTGGCGGATTTAGAGGGGGGGGGGAGGGGAGCCTAAGAAAAAGAAGTTTGCGAATGGTTGCGAACAATTTAGATTACAACTGTTTACCACTGATATCGAACCGGTCGAAATGTCTGTCTAATAGGAAGAAGAGGAAATTTGGAAAGATACTGTCCAGGAAGCTCTCATCTGTCCGCAGGAGAAAATATTCTCATTTTCAAATTGACATAGTAATAAAATATGAATGCACTCCGCAGATCAAATCATGCTTAACACAGTCCCATGATTGATTGGATTATTGGCTAATGCTAAAAAAGATTAAATAAATAAATTACATGATATTGTTTTAAAAAATGAATTAACATCAATATATTGATGTTTATTCATTTCTATAGGGAGCGCTTTTCCAAACGGGGCGCTTATTCACAAACGGGGTGCTTATTCGTGCGAGTACGATACCTGGCCTAGTGTCGTAGATAATTTTTCTCACAGAATTAGGCAATTTACTATAGGCCTATGTACTTCCCTTTGTCAGACGTTCTGATAATCTGAGAAGCCATGGACATGTTTACTTCTTTTTGTATAGGCCTAATTTTATAAATTTTGTTTGTTTTTCCGAAATGAAATAATCCACTTGGTTGCATTGTTTTTACCACTTTACCATAATTCACTTTCAGTAATGTTTTTCTGACAAAGAGAAACAAGCTCTTATTTATTACGTCAGAAAACATTCATACAGTATTTATATTTTTGTCAAAAGAAGTGATCAATTAGACCAAAACTCAAATTATTTTCAAATGGTCTGTTTTCGAAGTTTTAGTATAAAGATAGTAATTTCTGCATCATTGTAGCTTTTAATTGTATTATTTAATATATTATTATTTTTTTTGTTTTTGTTTTTGTTTTTTTGGCGGGTGTTGGGGTGGGGGAAGGGCTATGGCATGTAGTATATTATCAACACTTATTAATAGATAGGCCTGGGATGACAGGATGTAGAAAAGGTACTTTCATCTCCCATTAATTATTATGACGGAAGATATGAATACCGGTATATAATGTAAAGATTGGAAGACTAATTGGATGTTAACCGTCTTTATGTGTACAAACATTAGAAACAAATTTCATATAGTTTGCACTTTTAATTTATTTTCTTTATCATATTGAATTCATGTTTAATGCTAATGTTTGGAAACAAAATAATGATTTCTTTATTAAACGTAATTTTATTTCTAAATTTAGCAAAGGCCCATAAAGAAATAACAGTGATTATTTTGTATTTTAGTTTGCATCGAATGTTGTTAGTACCGAAGACTAATATTTATCTTTGACATGAAATTATAGCTCCATAAGAATGATCAGCCTATGTGGTTCTAGTAATACGCCTTTAATTATTTTCGTTTAAAATAATTATTTTAACATTTTACAGTATATATATTTCAGAAAGTAGCCTATATATTTCACAGATTATGGCTAAGAGATAAAGTACCGTAATGTTCTTTCTTGATTGAAAATGGCATAACTTCATGTTTGTCTTTAATCGTATTTCTTTCTGGTTCAAAGTTTTTTTGCCATGCTCTGAGATTAAAACCAGGCGAAGAAGTTATAAGCTGTTTAAAAACCTTCCTTGACCGCAATCAATTGCAGGCGGCCTGTATCGTATCTTGTGTTGGTAGTACTAAATTCACCAAACTTCGATTGGCTGATTCCAAGACTGTAAGTACTGCTTTTTCGGTCATAATTATCTTGAAAACAACATTTTCTCACCTCAGTTTATACTAGTCCTCCTACAGATCGGTAATTATTTGAAATATATTAAAATTTTCCGTTGGCATTTTGAGGCCAGCTAACATAATATTATAATTTTCAATTGATTATTTAGGTTATGGAATTCAATAAACCCCATGAAGTCGTTTCATTGGTTGGAACTCTTTCTCGAGATGGATTCCACTTACATGCTTCAATATCAGACGAGGAAGCAAAGGTAATAGATCTTACTTGAATCCCTTTGATCGTGTCAATGAAACTTCGCTTTGTAGGCCTAATATACTTCCTTTTTCATACACTTCTCTCGTAGTTATATTTCATAATACCTCTATGATTTCCCCTTAAGTCATCTTCATCGTTCCCATTTTCATTATTACTCCCCCGTCGCCATCACGTTTCCGTTCTCAAACCACTCTATTTTCTTTTTATTCTCTAAGGGGTTCAATTAGGTCAATATAGATCATTCAATTGTTGTAAAATGACGACACCATCATCATTCATATTGATTGTCTTTAAAGGGAAAACTTGCTCTAACTTTTTTTTTCTACCATGTTCTTATTTTTTTTTCTATCTTCAACCAATCTCATCTATTATATCCTCCCATCTTCTCCATCTTCTACCCGCTTCAACATGCGTGCATGTGCATGTGAATGAGTGGATTATTCCACTTCTGTTGATCCTTGACCTTGTGAAGAATGTTGGTTTGTTCATTCGTAATCTCTTTTAATGTTTTTTGTTTAGAATCGTTAAAAATTTAATTTGTAGCCTTTTACTTTGTTGCCAAAATCAACAAAATTAAATAAATAAATAAAATAATTTGTAAACGTTTTGTTAGGTTTTTGGGGGTCACGTGATGGGCGTGATGGAAGTATATACAACAATGGAGCTTGTGATTGGAGAACTTACTCACCTTCAATTTACAAGAGAATACGATGATGATTCAGGATATAAAGAACTGGTAATAAAACAAAGAGAAACATAAACAGGTGTGTCTACTCAGAAAACACAGAACGTATTGAAACATTCTGTAAACGTTGCAGTTTGGTTGCGTTATTAACTGACGTTAGCACAACAATGCAGAACGCTTGCAACGAAAAATACGTATATTGTACCACAAAAAAGGCCTGTATTGCACACCAAACTGTAACGTTAATATTACGATATCATAACGTAAGTTTGCTAGCTTGGTAGGAATAACAAATGTGCATGGGTGTTTCAAGGAAGGGATTTGAGTCTGATTATTTCTGTTAGCACGTGTGAGAAAAAAAATGTGAGTATTTTATCTGCGATGATCAATTTAAGCCTGGTGTGCTTCTTCAAACAATTGTCGTTAGCGGCATTGCTATTTCGTTACTTTTGTATATTTTTTTTGTATGTAGTTACGTGCTTGTGTATTCTGTGTCCCTGTTGCCTCAAAATGATGGAATACGTTTAATAGTCCTTGTTTTTATTGGATAACAATAATAATAATAGTAATAAAGAAGTTAGTCCAATTACCGTTAGTCATTTCTGGAATGTAAAAAAAAATATTATTATTTTTTTCTCTCAAGTGTGAGAGTGTACAAAGGAAAAAGGGACTCACGTCTCTTTAGTCAAAGGCTCTTTTGCACGTACATGCAAAAACAGAGACAAACGACAGCACAATCAAAAGAGGTAACGTTTGAAATCTCTTTTTTTGAATGTTACTTTTAAGTAGGCCTACTCACGGCCACTAGATAAATGCACGCAAATGAAATTTAAATTAAAAAAAAAATTAAAAATCAATATTAGTTTTAATTCAAACGTTCAAATTAATGTTAATTTACGTTATAGGCCTATTAGTAACTTAAACTGCGTTTCAAAGGTGTACATTGAGATAAGTTGTTGAAGATTTACCAAGCAATTTAGAATATCGCATCGAAAAACTCAGTATAAAAGTATCATATTTGGCCTTAATTTACTTGGGTATTTTCTCAATTTGTCGAACAAATTTTAAAATTCCGTGACGTCTTTTAATGTGCTAGCGGCAGACTGTATCATGAAAGCGACCACTGCCATGTGCTCACGAACCGCTTCCCATCTCTGGTCCTGGTCGGGATCTTCATTTATGCGGTACATGCTATCAACAATTCCAGGAAATGATGATCCACCGTGTAAAGTAGGAGAGAAGATTACGTGCCTGTATAAAGGTTAAATATTAAATTTAGGTTATAATGTAATTGTATGCTGACATGAAAAAATAAACAATACATAATAACCGTTTTTAAGAAATTATGAATTACCTTTTTCATAGGTTTTAATTGGCAAATTATAACAAAAACAACAGCAACAGCAACAATAACAGCAACAACAATAGCAACAATATAAACGTTATTTCGAAAACCATGTTCATAAAACAATGCATAAAACATTTAATAATATGAGAATAAAAATAAAAAAATAAAAAGCGGATCTCCACTTGGAGTATTAAACAATGGTGAACCATTATATATTTTATAAAATTATTTTAACTCGACTGCAATTAGACTTGCCTTAAATCTCTAATTTATTGATTTTTCTTAGTATTAGCACATTCCGGAAAGCGCCACTAGCGTCAGTTTATGTCGAGAAACTTTTTTGATGCGAATTAGATCCAAGAAAAAGTATACTATGAAACGCCAAGCAAATAGGTAATATGGAACGCCATTGGTGCCAAAATCGATTTTCCAGCTTTTTTACTGATTAAGATAAAGTTTAGGGACTGGAACATTACACTGTTGATTGACTACCTTTGAAATGTTGCACGTTTTCAACCGCACACTTGCGTATATTAGTCTGTGATCGCATCAAATCATAGGATGGAGAGTTTAAAGGATGTTTTTATTTTTACCAGGCGTATGAGGATGAAGAAACTAATGCATCCTCAATATTAATTATAGGGACAAATTTAGCTGTACATTTGAAGAGAACTTAAATTACTAAAATAAATTAAAACACTATTTCATATTATCACCTCATAAATTTACGACCTGGTAAGCCAAGTGGATCGATAAACGCCCTCTCGAAAAGCATAAATTGGTCATTAACCTTCCGAACTTCAAGTACGCTGTAAATAAAAAAAATATTTGTATTTTATGACATTATTGATTGATTTGTTTGTTGATTTACAAGACATAAGTAAACTTTAATTGAAAAATACAAATTCTGAGATAAGATTTGTGGTACCATATTTAATCATAAACATACATGTGATATAGTTAAATGTAATTAATTTGTAATAAACAAATAATTATTAACTGTTTTAAATGTTGAAATTTCAAATATGGTGATAAAAGTTCGATTTACAGTATTTTAAATGTTATTAATCATTGGGAATACCAGGTTTAATTTTACTTGTTACGCTACTTAATAATAAAGAGCCTCTTGGCTAACTCAAGTTAGATTTCATTTATAATTATTGGTTGTTGTACTTCATGTATACAATATAGTATTGTATATAGTATATAGTATGGTATATAGCATATAGTATATAGTATATTATATAGGCCTAGTATACAGTAGTACGGTAGGCCTACTTACTCTGAAGTGTCCATCTTTTGGACTTTGGCTTCGAAGCTGGTAGCAATGTTTGTCAAGTTGTCAATAGCCGACATAATTGTATCTGTCATATAACAAGAAAAGCTAATTTAAACCAATTAAAGTCGATAAGAATGGTTCCACCAATCGATTATGAAACTAATTAATTATGTTTTGTTTAGTAGTATTTAGTTTTGGTCTCTGTATTAATTAATTTATAAATTACCGATCATCAAGTACAGTTATAATGTATCTGTGTTACGAAATATTGATTATGATACAAAACTTACCAAACGTGATGTTATGTGCGTTCATATTACTTTCATGAAGGTCTTTAACAGTTTCTATAGAGCTTCGTATCTTATCTGCATAATACACGCAGTCGAACGGCAAGATAGTAGAGTCGGCGAAATCGCGCCCGAGCTCCGTCCAAACACGCGCCACCGCCTGATGTCGCTTAAAATCCCAGTCGAGGAACGTCTTTACGTAATAGAAAGTCGAATAGGCGGAGTGATACACGGGATGTGACGAGAGGCCCAGATTCTGGATGTGAATGATGAATTATTTAATAAATTAGCATGTTTGAGTTCAATATATACACTACATTAATTTGTAATATGAAAGAAAGAAACTGACGTGTATTTATGCGATGAAATGTTTGTGGGGAAAACAAGATGTAACTTACTGTTGGATATCGCCAGCGAACATCAGCAGCAGGAATCCCTAAACGATACGTATAGGGTTTATAATCACTACCAGACCCTAGATTCCTTAAACTGAAGAAAAAAAGAAAAAAAAAATGGTAATGAAAGAACAGTATTTTAATTATTTACCACATAATCCACTCCAACATGTTAAAGTAAATATTTGATTGAATTCATTCACAAATTCAAAACTGAATAAATTTCCCTTCAGACAAAAAACAACGACGACGCGAAATGTCATTGACATTGATAAAATATTATGGGCTCACTATGGTATGCTGTTGTCACTCGAACTCGCATCTTTTTCTTTCCAGTGTTCGTATGTTGATGTAAATCCGGAATCGGGAGATGGAACCTTGAAGACAAACCAAAAAAGTATTTAAAAATAATGTTTACTTTACTATATTTATAGGCCTATTATGGTGCAATATTGATTTCTCGCTTTCATTTTCCCGGGATTTTGAAAATTCGATTGTTTCGGTGTAAAATCGCGTATTTTGAAGGTGTACAGTAGGCCAACAATATCGTTCAAGTTGCCAACATGGATCAACTGAATCATTTGGTGACCGGGAAGCAATATATTAAATCACAAATATTTCAAACACTCCTGTGTTCTTCCTCAGTGTGAGGACAACTGACAAAAAGTACAAAGTAAAGCAAGTATAAGGAAAAGGTATTGGTTACAAATTAAAATAATAATAGAACCTAATTAAAGGCGGCATATAAAGATACTTAATATGGAATATACAATGTAGATAAAAGCCGGATAAGGGCCTGGGAACCAAGAGGAAAATTAAGCATACATAAATGAATAGTCTGATAAGTAATCTAAGTCTTTATTTAAACCGTTGATATTAGAATTAGTTCTATGAATCCATTTCAATTCTTCTTTGCGTCTGTGTGAGAGATGAAAAGTTATTAGCGATCAAAATAAATCTTATGTCATTAATACTATGGTTAGGTAGATTGAAGTGACAGGCTATATTGTATATATATATTTGAAATAGGTACCTTCTTAGTTGCAGCGAATATAGCTTTTCGTAAAGATGGCGTGGACTTTCCTTGAAATGTGTAGTTGCCGGTCACTGCAGAATCAACGTTGAAATAGACAACCGTTCTTTCAGCCAGTACTCTCTGGAAATCCTAGACATTTTTAAAGATATTAAGTTGATTATTATGGCGGATTTGAAAAATGAAAATGCTTACTTTAAAGTAATGTAAGTATTTGTTTTCAAGTATGAACTCCACTGGAGCGTTCTGCTTAAATGAAGCAATAGCAGAGAATTTTTTTCTTTATTAAAAAACTGTCACCAGAAAAAAAAAATGAAGGAAACCTCTAACGTTTTAATTGATTATTTAACAAAAACAAAAGACAAGAACAAAACAAAAAACGAAATACGTACTTTCAATTTTCTGCAAGCAAATATTTTAAACTATAAGAAATGTAATAGGCCTACACAAATATCAAGAGAGTAAAATATATTTTTCCTTTTAATTTTTAGTTAATAACTAATTGAAATATGCAAAGAGGTAGAGATAAATTGTGGCCTATTCTATTTGTTCAGCTTTGTTTTGGCCACATTAGCATTTTAACACCACATCTACTATAATGCGCGTGTGGTGTGTTAAGTTGTCATAGCCTATTATTATTTGTCAGCATTTTTGTGTTTTGTTTTTCAAAGTAATTGGAGCAAGCAATTAATAAAGCATGTAGATTGTTTCATGGAACGGTCACAATCAATAACGAATGCAAACTGAAAATTGTAAATAAAGCGCATTCGATTATCGAAGGCACGTCAATCACCCACTCCATTCCGGAAACCAATATTTAAGATCTGGACGTCGTCTAAGAACATCTCGGCCTATATGTAGAACATCACGATTCTTTAACTCTTTTATACCATATTCTATCCTTAAGTTAAATTACTAAGTAAATTATCATTACCTTTAAACGTATGCTCTGTAATCTATTATGTATATAAGTAAGTTATAGTATCTTATATGTACATGTATATATATATATATATATATATATATATATATATATGCGTGTATGTATGTATGTATGTGTGTGTATGTATGTAGGCCTATGTATGTATGTGTGTATGTATGTATATATGGGTGTATGTGTGTATGTATGTATGTATGTATGTCACAACTTAATTTTATTATATGTATTGGGCTTTGAACGATTAATATAATTTTCGTGAGGACAAATACATTTGATTCTGAAGAAAATATAAACTGATATGCGGTCCGAATCGAACCAGTGGAATATTCAATGCTCTTCAACTGAGCTATACCGCTCTTTGACAACGGTTTTTCAAACAAAAAACGGCCAATTATTTTGGTTTTATTTTTTAAAACACCAAGCCTTAATTAGAACAAATCATTTTAGATTTTATGGTTATTAATATAATTATTTACCTCAAGAAATTCCGTAGAACCTGCCAATCCAGGCTCCTCTGCAGCCCAACTACAAAAGAGGATAGTTCGTCTTGGACTCCAATCTAAAATGAGATAGTATAATACTTACTACAAGTATCAAGATGTCGTGTCGGGATTCAATATTTCGACATTAATTATGTCATCATCAGAAATGATAATCTAAAATGAGTTATTCAATTCTATTGAATTAATACTAAACATGTTTAGATCCGAAAGTCTAATATACGGCAATTTCCTTTGACGGTGTAAGTAACAATCTTAAATTACATATCGCATTACTTTGTGTGTCTTTTTTAGGCATACCATGATCTTTGTGTAATCTTCCAAAAGCTCTCGTCATTTCTAACAAAGCTGAAGTGCCGCTTGATGGGTCTATTGCTCCAAATGTCCAAGCGTCACGGTGATTGCCCAATAGAATGTAACGATCTAATCATAGAAGATCACATAATTATTAGCCAAGTTGTACTCCGAGACTGTCATCAGGGATCAGGAGAGAGAAAGAGAATTTTTTTAGCCCAACGGCATATAATATATATTCACTCGCTTATCATTATCGTATCCAGATATCAATTTAGAGGGTTGGTTAAGGGTATTGGATCGAAAGGGGCTACAATGACAGGCCTTTTGGCCTTTATGTAGTCTCTTGTCTATCATCCTGTTATGTCTATCATCCTGTTACTATTGTGTTTTTCTTATTTTCCATTTTATTGTAAGTTGTTTTTGATTGGCCAATAAATGTTACTTTGAACTTTTGAACTTTGAACATATTTTAAAATATAGAATATGTGCAAAAAAATATGAACTCTACTTACCTGGTTCAACTTTGCCTTTGATCATTCCGATGACATTGTACACAGGTCGGTTCTCTTTAATAGAAGTGACCTCTAATTTTACTGTTCTGTGTAGAATAAAGTTTAACAGTTAAATTCCGAAGTCAATTGTGTTTAAGCATGAAACATGGAGGATATTACAAGATGGATTAAAGTAAAAAACAAAACAAAAACGATAAATCATGGTTGACCTTGACCTTGATTTTCCGTTCAAAATATTCTTAGTCGTCCTCTCACAATGAGAATACAGTACATTTAAATAACAAGTAAGCCAAAAAGAAATTCTTTATGAACAAAATGGTTGGATAGTCAGTGTAGGCCCATGTTAAATTGTGATTGTTTTTCTTTTAATTTTAATATTTTGTAGACTGTTTGATTCAGTTATTTTGTTTTGTGTATGTTTTTGGTAGGTCTATTCGTACTTTAACATTAAAATTAAGTCACTTGACGAGACTTGAGTGAAAAAGTCAATCAATCAATCATTCACTTAGTCAGTCAGTCATTGTTACACGTGGTAGTAAGGGAAGCTCGTGAGAGAACAACTTTAATATTCGGTCTCACAAATAGCAATACCTATTTGGATTTTTAAACGTTGGGCCGAACTTGTATGAGATGTTGAGTCCACCTATCCAGCTGTCAGGCACGTCATCTCCACCCATTTCTCTATTTTAAAAAGAGGAAAAAACAACAAAAAAATCCATCAGTGTAACGCTGGGACAGGGGGCACTGTGTTTTTTTTGTTTTTTTTTAACTGGGGGCCCTTTTTGGTTCCCAGTCGTCAATACAATTGTGGGATCTTAGATGTGCTCCTTTTTCAATCATGTTTGTCATTGTATTTTTGTGTTTTTACAAAATAACTAATGGTATCGTATCAAGGAATTAGAAATAGACGGGCCTAGGGAGGGACTTTCACAAATGTGAGTGCCCGGCTTAAGGGTCAGAAGCCATGAGGGATGCCGAACGAGAGCGCATAGGCGTTACGCCATTGTAATGATGAATACAATGTCAATGTAATCTGAGTAAACTATATACATAGAAAAAAAGTAGCACTTATAGAATTTTGTGTACAAATGAAACACAGAGCATTTTTTTTTTTAAAGAGAACATTGTCTGAGAGAAAAAACAACGCGCCAAGGTTTGACAAAATGTTGTGCTTCTTTCTAACATTTTTAACGGTGGAAGATCTCCAGTATCGAATGAAGCTGACACTTGGAACTGTTGGTTTGATGCCTTCTATTAGTATAGTATATCTTGCATTAGCTAATTCTTGGTATTTTGATGATCTAATAACTTACTTTATGAGGCTTAAAGAGGTAATTTTGGTTTTGGGAACAATTTTTACATATTTTGCAAATACTGAAGACAGATAAGGAAGCAGCTGAGCTCAGTCGGTTCAATTCCCATCGCTGCCTCTCCTTGTGTTTCAGTTGGAGGGCTGAAATACAAGTTACAATAGCGCACCGTCTTTCGGATGAGACGTTTACTTAAGCCGTTGGTCACATGTGCGTTTATGGCCCATGTGCACGTTAAGGAACGCAGTACACTTCGGAAAAAAGTAGGGGATTGTCTCCCGGTGTATTGCCCAATCACCACCAGAAGGACCCCACTGGCAATAAGTCTTCTAGCCTTTCGTGGGCTGTTCTTGGTGTTTACACCGAATAAACCCAATCCAAAAGCAAACATCTTAAACACTTCACCACTGACAAAGGATATTAACAAGTCACAACAGGAGGAATTTATCAATGGAGCAATTTTGGATATTAAATCTAATTCATGAACTGCAAATTAGTATTTATATTGGCCTACACCATTTCATTAGGTTATTTTACCCATAGAGCATCGTTAGCCACTTTGTAAATTCGAGAGGCTCAATTTACCCCTTCCCCATTGTACTGTTTTCGTCTTAATACAAACCTCAGTATCCTTTCTGCATCGTCTGCACATATACAATGAACCGGGATTCGCGGCAATCCTGCGTGCTCTTCCGTTTGGCGATACGCATAATCTATAAGAGTGAAATACATAACATTATATTTGTTAATGTATCATAATGGTTTTTGTATTTTTTTAAAACCCTAATATCATCAAGGCACGATACAAATACTTATTATATATAACCTCTCTTTGATTAGGGAAACGGAATAAGGATACCTATACCTTTTCCGCATCTCTAGGGGCGGATCCCAGACTGGGAGTTTCACAAATTGGGGAGTCTAGATCCACCATAGCCCCAACACGGTTGGGGCTGAGGTAAGAACATTTTTGATGTAAGAAAAATGATTATGACATGGGATGGCCGGAAATGGCACTCACAGTCCTAAACTTGATTTTTTGAGACCAGATTTCTAAATTTTTTCATAGTATTTTTTGACAAATTTAGAGTTGGGGTAAAGAGCCGTGTCGGCCCTGCCCCTTGAATCCGCCATTGAATCTCCATAATATGGAATATGTGTAGCACCTGATTATCACTAGATACACCACCAAAGTTTCTCTCACTCACCATTAGCAGGAAAACCAGGTGTCAAAGGATCTCCCTTCGCATCGCTGACCCACACGTTTCCTCGCTGAGCTCCTGTCCGTGGTAGCCACCATGAGTTGGGATATCCACCTAGGGTATCGCCAGGCGAGTAGTTATCAGGATCGCTGTAAAGTATCACTCCAATTGCACCTGCCTTTTGTGCATTGTTCACCTGTGCAAGAGATATTAATCTGATATACCGTATGCTTTTAAACATTCTTTCTAATATATCATTCCATGAATTTGGCCTAATGAATCATTCGACTTTAGGAACACAACATTTATGAACTGCAAAGTTCCTCAGCATGTAAATATACTTACACGCTTAGAACTGATGCAGAGGCAAATACAATTTTGTGTTCTTTAAAATCAACCATCGATGGCTGCATTTCTTATTCATCGTCTCTGCATATATCTATTTATCTTGAAAAACACGAAATGTTCAAGAAAATAATCCTCAGATATAGTAGTAACCTGAGATTCTGTGTCAATAATCGCCTTCACTTCTTTGTTGAACATGGTTATATTTACAATAGGACACGATCCAATCAGTTTACTTGTATAATCACTTGGCACTCCTGATCCCTTATCTTTAACATTTTCACCCAGAACATGGCTCCTGTTACTGGGTGATTCTAGTTTTCCGAAGTTGGTGCCTTGACTACGCAGGGGCTTGGGTATTCACTAGCATAGTGGCCTAGCTGTTTGCACTGTCTCTTATACACATCTAGATGTGTATAAGAGGCAGGTCCTAGTAAGCCTACTTAATATTGCATTACAACTGGATCGCTAACCAACAGTCCTGGTGCTACGCCTCTACTCAACTTTCTTGTCTACAATTTATCACACCGATGAGTTATTACCTTAGTTCCTCGGAAACCCTTTGCGAACTTAGCAATCACAATTTTCCCCGCTATATTTATTTCTGGTTTATTCTCTGCCAAGTAAATAAAATCCTGTTCACGACCAAAGTTTACGTAGACTAACTCGCCCTAGAAAATAAGAAAATGAGGTTAGTTTTACAACACAAGACTTGATCCTACTGATCTTTATTTCAAATCAGCCGCATCCCAAATTGTGGTGGGTGCTGAAGAAAAATATTGGAGAAAGTGGGCCACTAATCAAGAATCTGAAACTTATTGAAGTTTACGTTTTTTGGGTAGTGTATTCCAATGCCTTGGAGGATATTGTTTCTATAATGTACTAAAACAAAAACAAGCGATGTTAGTAAGCTGGCCAGACGTTGAGACAGTAATTAATAGGCCCGTTTGACTTTCTATAAGACATAGGATCAAATACCGTAGAGGACAGCGCCAGCTTTTGCCAACATCCCTTAAATAACCTCCATCGTCTTGTACTATTTCCCTTACTTTTTCTCGGAACAGAACTAGATCTGACAAATTTGGCAACGTACCTCTACAGTACCTTGTGCAGAGTATGCATTAAAAGGCGGAAGGATGTCAGAACTATCGTCTTCAGGTCGTAGGACATCTTCAAAATCACGAGAACTGAAAAATTCATTGCCGTTATCCAAAAGAAACACCTGGATAATATAAATGTATATTTGTTTGACTTGCGAGGTTATTGATTATATTTGTTATGATGATCTGATCCCAATGGCGGTTAAATAGAATTGAGAAGACTTCAATATAGGGAAACATTACAGGAAAATCATCTCTACTTGTTTAAGAAACATTCAAGGATCTCAACATTTGGTATTCAAAACATTTCTTCAGAACCATCATTCTGACTAAATTTGCCAACGTTGCCATTGGCGAATCCAGGGATTCAAAACAGAGTGAGCCCAGGGAGGGACATTCCCAGATGGAGGAATCTGCAGACGGTTGGGGCTGAGGTAAGAAAAATATAATTATGGCACCTCTAGATGCACGAAAATGGCACATTTGAATATAAATTTCTATTTTCTCCATTTTTTGGCCAGCTTCAACCTTGAATCTGCACTGGTTGCAACGTTGTGTTAACTATTTTCTAACAAATACCTAACCACAACGTTCACAGTGTTCGCAAATGTTATAAAAACAGGGTTGTTTTTGCACGGTCATAGCATTATCAATATTAATATATTTAGGTCGTAACTCGTATAGCTATCATACTCAACCAGCGGCTTCATAATTATTTTTAAAAATGGAGAAAAAAGAAAAATTTATTCAAATTTAATTTGAGTGTGGCATTTTCGGCCATATAGAAGTGCCATTATCATAAATGTTCTTGCCTCAGCCCCAGCCACTATAGGGCTGAGGTGATCTACACCCTCCATCTGTGAATTCCCTCCCTGGGCCTTCTATATTTCAAAACCTCGATCCGCCACTGTGAACTGCACAATGTAAATATTTAATTCCATTAGGCCTATTACCTTATTGGGGTTATTTATGTCTGGATATGATAGATAAGGAGTGTATGCATTGATTTTGACACCGTCCAATCCATGTTCAATCCATTTTTCCTTTATGTATTCTGCGTTTTCTTTTTCGGCCTGAGTTCCACCAACATGCGGCCGTTTTGACAAATATCTGAAAATAAAGAAGAGGAATTATTTAGAAAAAATACAAGGTGTAAAGCAAAAACCTCATGTTTATGAATACCGATTGGTTAAAACTGGTGGTAAGCATATATAGTTTGTGTGCTTGACTATAGCGAATTCTGTGTCCTTGGTTCTATTCCATCTGGGAAAGGCGACTTGGCGAGCGATTTCCATTCATTGTCGAGGGTTCGAACCACACGCTGATCATTCTCGATCGGCCATGTTAACCCTTGTCTACTGTTGACGGGTTGTGAAGTGGCTCACGTCATGTTATGTGTGTACGTGTATTTCATAGCTTATAAATCAATAAATATTGATGTACTTCCTGTCATATCGTTTTTGGACAAGACACTAAAACCGATTATGTCCCGGCGTACTGCCAAAGTCATCAGCAGGGGGCGCCTGGATTCCCAGGGCCTACAAAAACATAGTTAACGATCAAGAACCAACTGAGTTATATATTGAATTTCACTTTACTTAACAGAAAACACAAAGTAAGATACCCTGGGCTAAGACTGCAAACCGGGGTATCCTATTAATACAATAACCACCAATCAGGCCTTGCACGTTTAGATATATCATGTTATATAATCATGGAGGTATAACATGCATGATTTATTATTTTCAAATTCAATTTTGCTTGATTAATAAGGGTATAATTTGTTATGTTCAAATTCTTTATCACTCTCGTAAACGTTTAGGCCTCTGTTTATCGCCTTGTGAAAAGCAAGCTTCTTTAAAATGTCACCTAAAAGTTTTAATTCCACATTTTGTACATGCTATGAGGTAAAATACTGTAAACTAAATAAACATTTAAGACACTCAGATTTTTAGAAACATTTCCACCCTTTTGTGTACGAATCATGACATTTTTTCATCAATGGTTAACTCATACTGCTGTTGAATTATACTCATCCATTTGGGCCCGATGGTAAGTTAAACATCCTGTTTTGGTACTTTATGAAAAGTAATGCTAGAATAAATAGTTATATCTTTGTTTTTCTAAACTAGGCCAGGTTCTCAGTTTATTTACATTTATTAAGCCATTTGTAATGAATTGCTCTGATATGTTCCAATGTTGCTTTTAAGCAAATAGACTTTCCGAACTCTAAGGTCGACTGTTGATATCGGTAGTCCATCGATAACCGAGGACAAAATTTTCTGATATAAAGTCGTTATGTCCATATGCCTTATGTGCCACACTTTAGTCAATTCAGGGAGTTGCTATACTGACTACTGTAGAACAACCTGGCCCCATATGTATGGTGGAACTCTGTCACTATCACTACTGGCTTAAATTTTCAGAACAATCTCATTTGAACATATATTTCAGCCGTAGTGAGATGGTTGTATTTCACCGCTTTTTCTAATCCTATTTTTTTAAAGGTCTTGACTGTTTGCATTTCTTTCATCAATTATATTTCAAGCGCATCGGTGTATTTTGTTGAAAACAACACTATATTGTTGCTGTATATTAGTAAACATTAAATTTTCTGGTACAACACTTATTTGAGTTAATTGGTGATAGAACCTTCGGAGTTGAATAGATAGAATCTCTAGGGTCTCTTTAGTAGGTGGCCGTATACTTTTTATGACCAAGCCTGTGCTTGTCACCAAAAGGCAGACCTTTTTGCTAAAATACATACCAAGTCAGGTTATACACAAATGTGTTGATATTGTGTAGGATTATGTAATGTGTGTTTACACATCTCGAAAGTGACAGTGTGCAGTTTTTTCATCAATAATTTTTCAAGTACATCGGTATATTTTACTGTTGCTGTATTATAGTAAACATTCAGTCTGGTACAACACTTACTTGAATTGGTGATAGAACCTTCGGAGTTGAAATAGATAGAATCTCTAGGGTCTCTTTAGGTGGCTCTATACTTTTTAAGACCAAGCCTCTGCTTGTCACCAAAAGACAGACCTTTTCTCCTAAAATACTTACCAGATCAGGTTGTACAATAATGTGTTATTATTGTGTGCAATTATGAATGTGTGTTTATACACCTCGTAAGTGAATATCTATATGCCATTGATTGTGTATAATTACAATATCATTTATTTTAACTTATCTATATATGCCTTGTATCAGTGTATACAAGCATGCAGTTTCGATTGGATAATGAAATAAAAAGATTAACCGTACGCTTGAGGCACAAAACAAAATCAACACATTTCTGTTAAAATGGGGATTTTAAGTCATTAAACGTGTATTTAATTATTTATATATATATATATATAGCACATAATATATATATATATTGATATATATATATATATATATATATATATTATTTTGATGTTGCATCCTGAGTTAATTAGGCCTGGTGTTACGCTGATTTTGAATCAAACTTCGGCCTACCTGAGGTTTTCCTCGATCTCTGCCGCATCAATATAGTTCATCAGAGTTTCTGAAACCCATTCATGATCTCTTTGTTCACTCCCTTCGATTGGTGAGCTCGATTGAGTACGTAGCGTTTCAGGAAACGTAAGATAACCAAGAAGAAGCCCCAGACCTAGGCAAAATGTACCCACACAGACTATATACACAATAAAACGCTGACTCATAAAACTTTTCTTCTTTCCATCATTAATATCAACATCCAAGCCGATTTTGTCCATCCTGGTAACGAGTAGGCCTAGGTTTTATTCGTCCACACGTTATTTACTTTGAGTACTCGTAGTTACATCTCCCTGGTTACACTTTGTACCCAGATTAAGTTTTTTTTAACTCTCTCCATGTGGTAGGTTGATAGTACTGTACTGTCAGACTTGTAAGACTCAACCATTTGGAATGTAGGTGTTATACGTAAAGGGTGGAAATACTGCACTCATGCCTAATAAATTAAGCATTACCGTTTGCATATTTTTGGAGCAGCTTTACCTCGAGATAGTATAAGCTAGGATTACATGTGCAATTGTACAGTATTTGATTAATATGTGCTGAACTGTACAAATGCCAGTTTAGATGTGTTTTAGTAGTTGTCGGGGTGTGTGTGTCAGGGTTTACCTTGACAGGAGTGTGTACGTGTGTGCCTAAAGTTGCAGTAAATGAAATGTATATGTTGTTGACAAGGCGCAATGAAAATATATGCAGACTTCTGATATGTACGATGTCAGTGGCGTAACGACGAGTTATGAAGCCCAGGGGAGAGAAATGTTGGGCCCCTCGAATATCAGTAAAGTAGACAATGTCAAAAAAATTATTGTGTGACTATTTAACAATATAGGCCCTAATCAAGTAATATTTTGCACACACATTCCCAATTTGAATATTTGCATGCGGCGTATAAGAGGTCTATAATGCATAAATCGTCATTAGCTTACGTGCATTTCCTTAGCGCGCATACGGGTTACATGCTTAATCATGAATGTATTAATCCCAGTGCCAATATAAGCATTCTCAAACAATCATTCGAGCAATGGTTATCAGGGGCGGATCCAGAAGAGCCCGAGGGATAGCCCCACCCCTATAAATATAGCAGGAGCGGATTATGGGTGGGTGGGGATGCAGCCGGCCAGGGACTTATAGGACTACATTTTTGAAAATTAAAAGAAAATTTGCCTTAGGCCTACTGTCAAAAGCGTCGTATTAGCAGTGCTAAAGGAGGCTCCGTAAGCTCCATAGTAAAATCCTGGGTCGTAGTAGGGGGAGGGGCTTCTAATAAATCTTCGAAAGAGTGTGTTTCTTGGATTTTGGTCTATTTGATCCTGGTACCACCCCTGAACGTTTACCCCTTCCCCCATGATCTACGCCCATGGGTGCTGAGGTGCGAACATTTTGAGAGTATGGACCTCATGGTGCCCGGAAATTGCACTCTCATGTACAGAAAAATCTTACCAATAATTCATATCAACAATATAATACAACAATTATTTTTCTTAACACAATTAGGGGTGTGCGATCGCACCCTCTGAACTGTATTGTTTCATTTATTTTAAACAAGAGAAAACTAGAACTTCACCTTCAAATATTATTTCATTTCATTTAGGCCTTAAAAAGGTCTTGAGACTTCTAAACTCGGCGAGCCAGAAGTCCCAAATATTGATCAATCTTGTGAACTTTCTATGTAAGATATCACGCTTAATAAATGTATCTATTACTGTGGTATTAGTTTTAAAACGCTATATCGGAAGACAGCATATTTGAATAACGGAATAGGCATACCGTATTTAGCGCGAAATGCATGGGTTCATTCACTGCAGGGAAAAGCCCAATTCATGCTCCACCCAGCCAACATTTAGCAAAGGATTCCTTTAAACTATTTTTAGCTGAGAAACTCAACATTCAAACAATAAAGATGTCATTGGCACCATACACTCAACTAATTTCACCACAAATCCAATGACCACTTACTTACACAATATGATATATCGGTAATATAATATAATATAATAGGCCTATATAATATAATATAATATAATATAATCTAATATAGGAGAAGGTACGTAAGTGGATCGTTTGTAATTACGATTTTCTTATACTGGGATCACAACCCACTCTGCCCGCCTGCAGCACCATCATGGAGTGATTATTAGTAAATGCAGCTGGATGTCGGAAGTGGCATAACTTGTGAAGTCTTTCTCCGCTTCAAATCAATATTATAACGTATTACAGTTGTAGGTGTACTGAACTAAACTGTTTATAACAATTTTTTTTAAATAGGGCTAGTAGAGCCCTGAAAGTATGAAGAGTCAAGAAATTGATGATCCGTCAGGCAAAGTTTTAAAGAATAAATATTTGTCAAAGTCATGAAAAGCTTGTTTGGTTTTTCCATTGAAAAGGCACATCCAGCAATATCAAGGCACGTGTAAACCACTTTGTGTCTTAATAGTATTCAACGTCTGTAAGAGTGCTGGCAGATGACTGGATCATAAAAGCGATTACGGCCATGTATTCTCGGACTGCATCCCACCGCTGGTCTTGGTTGTTGGTATCTTCATCTATGCGATAAAGACTATCGACAAGTCCAGGGAACGCGTCACCGGCGTAGTAGTTTTTACTGCTTGGAGCAAAAACTATATGCCTGCAACGAAAACGAATAATAAAGTTTAAGATGGTGCACGCCTATGATTTAAAAAAATGAAATACATATCATTAACAATCTTAGGTTTGAATTAACTGTCTGTGCACAATAATTAGGCCTATTTAGATTAAACAATAACAAAATTAAAGCTAACTTACGGTATGTATTAAAATGTGGAGTAAATCACAAAACTCTTTTATAATGACCAATAACTTAGTCTAAGAGACAAAAAACAAACAAATTCAGTTTTTGCTGATTTTGCCGCGAGTTTTTGCAAAAACTGGTTACTTGGACCAGCCAATGTAAGCATTTATACAAGGAATAGGAACCATAGTTTTTACATTTGTCAATGGAGGAGAAAATATTTTTCTGCGATGAGTTCAAGTTCTTTTTTTCCTAACTCAATAAAAATAAACAACTGGTTCACTTAATTTCTTCAAGTAATGAACTCTTACGATGTGTGCAGTTCATTGCATGCCGAATGGTAGCTATTTTTATTCGAAATTTTGCAAGTAAGTACCGTACGATTGTTGCTGTATTCCTTGGTTTAGGAAAAATGAAAGTTGGAATTAACAAACAAATTTACAAACCAGATGAAAACCTTTGAACATATGATATTTTTTTCAATCGAAAAGTAATTCGCTTAACACAAATAATATTTAATAAATTGATACATCTGCTTTTAAGTGTGCAATATAGTCTTGTTAAGACATTACCGGTATAAGTTCGAGGAGATTATTTTATCAGTGAAACCATCGTAACATTATTTGCAACTACCGAATACTCGAGTCCAGGACTTCAGGACGACTTTGTAAATTATATATTAATATTTAATGAAAAGAGATGACCAGTAGGCCTATAGGATTACTCTACGACATTAAGGCATGAGATAAAACTTACTTGAGGAATTTTCGATCAGGTAAACCAAGTGGATCTATGAATGCCCTCTCAAATAACATAAGCTGGTCATTGACTCTCCGTACAGCAAGAACACTATATAAAATAAAGACATAAATACCATAACATTTCCTAGGACAATTGGAAATGATACCGTAAACTTAAAACAAAGATTATGTTGAAAAATCAATTATAAAAATTTGTAAATTGTATATATATTTTTCTATTAAATTATCAGAATTGTGCTGCATGGGGCAGCCATTTCGTACATATAAACATAAATATGGTAGAGAACAATTGTTAACAGAGCTTTTCGCTACTACCCTGTTCCTTGGAAATTTTTCGGCAACGTAAAAAACTACGTCTTATAACCTCAAGGAAGAGGCGCACTATAAATGCCTATACCAGTACCAGTATCACTACCAAACGTACGTAAAGACGTGTTTGTGGAACAACATGTATGTTTCAATTTTTCAATTTTAAAATAATTATTGTTCATTCTCAAAAACACACAAAAATACAAGTAAAATAATAATGAAGTAGATATGATGAAAGGAAACACCTAAGAAACTCAGAGAGCTTGTTTAAACGTTGTTCCCAAACAATGAAAAACAGTAATAGGGCTATGCCTAATAAGAAATGTATTTTTCTGGCCCATTTTTGATTAGTCAATTGTTATGTTTGATTGACATTCCAGAATGGTCCACTTATTGGGTTTGGTTCACACTAGAGCGATTTAGATGAAGCAATGCCTAATCTGTTACTTGTGTTTGCTTGGGCCACACATTGCGTCGTACGACGGTTGTACGACCGTCGGCCGACAAATCCATCTCCGCTCCCTGTAAGAGCTTGACGATCGAAGAGACGACGTCTGCTGAATGTCGATGTCAGACTGAGCGGCCGTTGCATGCCGCACTCGTCGTGTTGCGTTCTCCATGGAATTGCGTCGTCCGAGTAACGTCGGCCCAGTGTGGGGCTTAAATTGCTCTAGAGTAAACCAGCCCTTACTTTGGAAAAACACAGCTGGGTGTAGTAGGGTTTTGTTTTGTAATATAACAATTATATTTTATATATAGGCCTAGGCTTACTTACTTTGAAATGTCCATTTTCTGGACATTGTTATGAAACGTTGTGGCAATAGTAGTCAGATTATTTATGGCTGATATGACGGCATCTTAAAACAAAAACAACTTTCATCAACATAGACTTCTTTTTTAACAACTAGTAATTATCAAAATTATAATTACGCATACATTAATAACCTAATGGATTCGCTTTAAAATGAAATGGAATAGTTTATATCTTACCGAATGTAATACCGTGGTTATTCATGTTTTCTTCGTAAGTAGTCCTGATAGAGTTAATAGAACTATGCATCTTATTTGCATAATCTACGCAATCAAAGGGTAAGATGGTAGAGTCAGCAAAATCGCGTGCAACCTCTGCCCAAACACGCGCCACCGCTTGATGACGTTTAAAATCCCAGTCGAGGAACGTCTTGACAAGGTAAAACGTTTCGTAGACTGAATGATATACAGGATACGATGACAATCTCAAATTCTTTATTGAAGAAAATTATTTGTGAAAAGAATATTTTTAATGTTAAGAACAAACATTCGTCTACAGCTTTAAAATGATACCTCTAGTATGACGTCATCGTTACGCGTACAGTGTATGCTTGGTTAGCTGTCGTATAGGCTTATATCATGATCAACATTATCACCATCACAATCATTGTCCGTTATCATCGTCACTGTGTTTGCTGTTGTCACATCATCGCTGTTATCATTGTCTTTGACGTCATCCCCATCTTCGTCGTCGTGGCCATTGTTGTTGCGATGGTCTCATCGTGGGCGTCGACGTCAGCACCGTTGACGGCTTCGTCATCTTCGTTATTATTATTTTTAGGCATATTATTATTAATCATATAATAATATTATTATTATCATTATTGTTGTTATTATTATTATTATTATTATTATTATTATTATTATTATTATTATTATTATTATTATTATCATCATCTAGCAAAATATACCTACAGGATCGTATATCCAACGGAGGTCGGTTGCAGGAACACCAATGCGATACATGAAAGGTGCAAAGTCGCTTCCTGATCCCAATGTTCCAATACTAAAGAAAGAAAGTACTGTCGGCAATGCAGAGCCAAGATTTTCAAACAGTGCTGGACAATATCAGGGTGGACCAACTTTACAAAATTACATAATTTGGACACATTTTTATAATGTGGACCCATTATTTGTGGACCCATTAGAAAAATTGTGTGGGACTGTCCCAACTGTCCCAATACCGGGCTACGGCATTGATTGTCGGTAAGATGTGTTGTACCTCAATGGTTTATTTGGAATGACAAACAAGTTGGAGGTTTTATTTTAGTTGATTGTGCAAATGATTGAACATAGAATTATTAAGTCAAAACATACTATGGAATAGTAGTGTCATCGTTGTCCGCGTATCTTTTCTGCCAAAGTTCGAAGGTTGACGAAAAGCCATCATCAGGAGAAGGAACCTATAATTGGAAATAAAAGGATGTTAACATTACAATAGATTTATTTTGTTTTGATATAGGCCGTATATTATTTCATATTAATGGCTATTTCATACATATTTCTTTATAAAGAAACGAATAAACGTGTCATATTGTAGCCCAATATGTCAATCTAAGGTTGTTCACACTCTCAAGGAGAACCTATATCACTTAAATTTCATTATAAGGCGCGCGCGGATCCAGCGGGCCCGCCCCACCCCCGTCAGTCAAGCCAAAGATCTTATAAGATCTTTGGTCAAGCCAAAAAATAAGAAAGAGGGTGACAAATTTGAGTTAAAGAGAGTAAAGAGCAAAAATGGGAGTGCACCCGTGAGTTCAGTGGCGATACAGCAGTGGGCGAAAGAACAGCTCGATTATTTATCACTTATTTTCACCAACCATGGTGAGCTGAGGTGAGCGTGGCGGCGTGAACTTCATATTGTGCCCCATCCACCCACACCCGTCAAAAAATCTCTGGATCCGCCCCTGATTATAGATTATACTGATGTAATGTTGTAGAGACATTTATATTTTGTAAGAAAACCGGCCTACACGCTCATCATTTTGTCGGTTTTGTGTACCTAACTAAAATACGGTCATGAATAATATCATTACCTTCTTTGAAGCAGCGAATATTGCCTTCTTTAAAGAAGGGGTTGCCTTAACTTGCATTGTGTAGTTACCAATCACTGCTGAATCTACGTTGATGTAAATCACTGCTCTCTCGGCCAACACTCGCTGAAAGTCCTGAGAAAACCAAATGTTTTCAAAGACATTAAACTTACTATTTTAAAATATATTTATGTCTATACAGGATGGCATCATCAACGACACGGAGAAAAAATAAAAT
This sequence comes from Anneissia japonica, assembly GCF_011630105.1. Classification (NCBI taxonomy): domain Eukaryota; kingdom Metazoa; phylum Echinodermata; class Crinoidea; order Comatulida; family Comatulidae; genus Anneissia; species Anneissia japonica. The sequence goes on along the minus strand of NW_022709509.1, from coordinate 259,601 downwards.
TCATCTTTAAAACATACCCCTACTTCATATTAAACATTTTTAACTTGTTCAGCCCTTCAGATAACATTCATTGTATTATTTTGTGATTTTGTGTTTTACTATGTTTTAACATAGATAATAATATAATAATTACTAACGTATGATTATTATTTCATAGACTTAAGACATATGTGGTATAATATTTGACATGATATAATATAATATGGTGATAATCTTATGATATATATAACTTATATATATAATATATATATATATATATATGTATATATACACATATATATGTATATATATATAATATGACTTATCATATGTATAGATAATATATACCATTACATGTTAGTATTATATCCATTAATATTTTTCTTTATTTTTTATATGGCAGATTGCAATAGCTTCAATTACCTCAACGTATTCTGTGGAACCAAGTAAACCGTATTCTTCTGCAGCCCAGCTGCAAAATAAAATCGTCCTTCGTGGTCGCCAATCTGAAATATTATAATAGTCGCAAATATTTGGAAACCAGAAAAACAATTGTAAGAAAGAATTAAATTTTTAACCCAATCGTTAAAAATTAATTCAAGAATTATCAAACCAAACACCATGTCATTATCTAAAATTCCAAATTACAATCTATTACCACTCTCACGTGGTTGTGTTACACAATTTTTTCTGCATGTTAATAATGTTAATAAGTCCGCCACAGTATTCATGGGATCGCATTCATCGTTTTGTGTCTGGAGAAGATCCAAATATACATGTGTTTTGCTATCGACTGGCTGTGAAAAACCGCTGGTCAGTCGTTTACCTAGCAGCGCAACCCATCGACAAATGCAACGGGTGAATATGACATGGTACATTGAAGAGTTAAATTTGAGACACTCCTGTAAGGGACATCACTATTAAAGATACACATCTTCTTGCAACGAGGGGAAATATATATTTTAGAACCAGAAGGGGACACATCCATTAAGGGCACGGGGACAGTTTCTGGGTGTGCCAAATGGCCAATATAACACACGTTCAATGCTTATTGAAAGGAAACAGGGTACTCGTCTGGTCCCGAAAATGTCTCCTGATAACAAGGGACACCTCACCTCCTGTTTTACGTAACTTCCCAAACGCTCTTGTAACCTCCATCAACGCTGCGGTGCCACTCGATGGATCGACTGCTCCATAAACCCATGCATCTCGATGGTTGCCGAGAATGACGTAACGATCTTATGAACAAGGGAAAAATAATGTTTAACTTAATAATTAGAAATACTATTAATCAGTATAAAGATTAAAACGAGGAATCATCAGTAGCAGCAGACAGAAGCAGTAGCAGCAGCAGCAGCAGTAGTAGTAGTAGTTACTACTATATATTACTATAATGTAAACAACTTACCTGGTTCGACGCTGCCTTTGGTCATGCCGACAACGTTGTACACTGTTCGAATCTCCTTCTTAGATAAAACCTTTAACCTTATGGTTCTGTGGTATTAATAAAAAATACAAGTACAAAAAAAAAATACTTTGAGTATACTACATTAAGTGTTTGCACAAGTCTTGTTATTTGCATTTCTTTACCTGTTTGGATTCTTGAAAGTTTGTCCAAAATTGTATGTGATGTTTAATCTGCCTTTCCAATCCTTCGGTACTTCGTCACCACCTAGCTCCCTGAAACACCAATTTAAATGTTTTAAAAGCTCAGTTAATAATGATATTCAAATGCCATGCAGGATCGTGTTGGGTGGCACAGACGCGTAAAACAGGGATCAATGTGATATACGCCCTATATTAAGCATGTGAAACGACAAAGACAGGATCGTTGAAGAGATACTTTGAAATAAATAATATTTGTGAAAATGTAAACTTTAAACCATCTACCGTCTGGTAGTAATTCATTTTTAAAATATGAATTAAGTAATGAAAAGTAAGATGAGAAATTTTCAAAAATGAAACAAATGATAAATGATAACCAGAGTTTTATATTATTATATTTGACTGATAAGCTATACATTACTTTTAGGGAAAAAAAAGGCCTGTATTTAGACCAAATCAAATATGACAATCATGTTGGCTACAAACATTAGGAGTTTTTCAGCATCGTCGTAACCAATCGGATGTACTGGTATTCTAGTTAAAGCAGTGTCCTCATCTGCTAGCCGATAAGCATAATCTAATATTAATACAGAAAAGATAAATATCATTAATTTTATTAGACTTAGGTCTAATAGACTTAGGTTTTTGTGAATAAATTTTTCTTATCTAAAAAAAAACAATCTGTCATTGGTTGATTAAACATTTAGTATCATTTCAACAGACGAAAGTTTAGAATTTTATATGAAACAATAAAAATTATATGAATATGTTTATCTGAACAACTTAAAATCGCCCAGTCCACAATTTGTCCAGCTACCTTTTGACTGAAAACTGTTAGATTCTGTCAGACCTTTTTTAATATTCTGACGCCCCACCCTACTATGTGGAAGAGTAATATTTTAACATCCAACGAGTTCTTTTTGAATACATAAAATATAGGGCTATGAATTAGTGTGGGATTTAAAGTTCTTGTACAATTAACCGTATTTCTATTATTATATTAATAGGCTTGCACATTCGCAGTATTATATTTAGGACACTATTTCAGTTTGCAGAAATTACCATTAGCCGGAAATCCAGGTGTTAATGGATCACCCTTTGCGTCGCTGACAAACACATTTCCACGCTGAGCACCTGAGCCTGGTAACCACCAAGCGTTAGGGTATACACCTATCGCATCGTCCGATGCGTAGTCTTTGGGATCCGAGTAAAGAATAACTCCTATTGCACCTGCTGCTTCGGCAAACTTGACCTATCACAAAAAGTTTCTTGTTATTGTTACATTTAGTTAGTATAAATTTAGTTTGTTTATAAGAGAGAACTGTCCATGAACATGGTGTAACATATATATATACTTTGCAATTTTAATCACATGAAGCCTAATGTTACCCATCTTTACATACCGTATTTTATATAAAATAATGATTATGTGATATAATTATATAGAAGTCTTACCTTACTTCCTCTGAATATCTGGCCATATCGAGCAATCACTATTTTCCCAGTGATGTTGATATCAGGACGATTTTTTTCTAAGTATTCAAAATCGTCGGCTGTAGCATAGTTAACATATACAAGGTTACCCTAGAATGAGAAAGATGAAATAATAAAAATAGTGTGTTGCTGAACTTGGCTCAACTCCAAATCCACCAACAGTGCTAATAATACTCTGAACTGTAAACAACTAGCCAGAACTTGATGCCCAGACTAGCATACTTATGCCCGCTTCCGATGGGTATCACAGCACTGTCAAATGGCAGGTTTTATGCAATTGCTCGTCAGAAAATTAAACATTGGCAATTGAGAGAACTGAATGGAACTGGCAAGTACTTCGGTTAATTTTAATAGTCGGCCAGTTGACGAAATTTAGTTTAGTTGAGTTGATTTGAGCAGGAAAATCACTACTGAAGATTGGAAGAGGAGTTGAGGTCTAAGTTGTTGGAATCATGACAAACATGAAATTCTCAATAAAATCGTGGAAATGTGCAGGATGATTAAAATCATCTGACTTCTAATATAAGGCTTAGAAGGTCTGCTTGTGAAAATCAACAAATTTAATACTATGCCAAAATTTTGACATAAGCATACAATTATTAATTCAAAAGAAAAGAATATTTTCGCATTATGTTAAAATTGTCTACTATTATGCAAAACACTAAATAGTCTTTCAAATGGTTGTCAATCATTATTTTCTAGATAAACTAACTTACTTGTGCACCTACCTTAACTGTTCCCTGGGCAGAATACGCGTTGAAAGGAGGTACCACGTTAGTGTGATTATCTTCGGGTCTTAAAATGTCTTCGTGCTCTCGAGTGCTAAAAATCTCCTTGCCATTTTCCAAAAGTGATACCTACAAGTTAGAATGTTTTATATATTGTAACACTGAATATCTAAATCTTTCTGGTTTAATCCGCAGTGGATGTTTTTTGAATAAATGCTATATTTTCATTATTGTTCTTTTATATCAAAGGATTTGTATTTTATAGAATTTATCGTATGAATTTTTAAATAATAATAGTTATTATTATTAATTATTATTATTAAGACTGCTAGAAAAATCTAGAAAATAAATCGGAGTTGGTAGCACTTTTACGTTTTTACTTTTACGAAACGAACTGTATAAAAGATTTGAAGGAAAGCGATTCTGTAGCACTTCTATGCCGTTAAATAAAAATCATTAACAGGATCATGAGTTGTTGGAGCTTAATTTTGACTATAAAGGTGACGTGATGATTGTTTTAAATATTCGTATTATTACTATTATTCTATCATCGCATATCTTATTGTTATTGTTTGTTTTCATATTGATGGGTAGAGAAAGAATGAATTGATAAATTTTATAATAACATAAGAGTGTCATTTCCGACCATCGAGACGTAGGCCTATTATTTCCTCAAATTTGTCCCCCTCACCTTCCAGGTATGCGCCCTAATGTGACTAAAAACACTTCAACATCGCGCACCAGTAATATTGATGTCCGATGTGTTTTGCAGAAATAAATAAAATAGATCATTATACATAATTTGGTACCGGTAGGAAAATTGGTCTACCTTATTAGGGTTGTCTTTGTCCGGGTATGACAAATAAACATCATAAGGAACCAGCTTGGCGCTGTCCAGCCCTTGTTCAATCCATGCTTTACGAATATATTCTGCATTTTCTTTCTCTGCAGGTGTACCGGCTAGATGAGGCTGGGACGTGAAATAGCTTGATATCGTAAATAAATAACATGTAATATGGTAGTAAATTTAGACTTAATAATTTGTTGTCATATTATCTTATTTGTTAGCAAAGAGATACAAATGCTAGCTTCAAACATGATACATTGGTATCCATTTACTTACAATGTGTTGATGGTGCTACGTAAGAAAACTGTACATCAAAAAGAACGTGAATTCGAAGTAGATTTTACCATTTTCTTCAGTAGCATCAGCAATTGTAAACAGATTTTATAATAATTGTCTCATTGAACATAAATTTGAACAACATTTAAAAGATTCTTACTTTAAATTTTCTTCAATATTTGTAGCATCTATAGAATTCAAAAGTGTTTCCGAAACCCATTTCTTACTGGGGGTTTCGTTATCCGTGATACACTCTGGGCTACGCAGAGTTTCAGGGAATGTTAAGAATCCAAAAAGTAACCCAGTTCCTAGGGCCAGAATACCAACTGCGATGAAAATCAGGATTGGATGGAACCCATCGTAACCCGATTTTTTTGAAAAGTAATGGTCCGAATCGCCCATGTCGAGAGCGGCAGACATCCTCCTGTAGGGCGTACCTACTAAAATTGTGGAACGTATCGTGTGTTGTGATTTGGCCTGCAATTCCAGCCAACCTTTGATCCGAGCTTACTTTATCACTTTATTGATGTTTAATAGGATATTGGAGAGATAAGAAATTTACCTAGCTTGATATATATCACGAGGGCGTGTTTCTGCTGAATAACGCCAAAAACACGAGTGCAACTAATAAAAACACGGTAATGCGAGCATTGGAAGGTGGGTGGAGCTTAAATGACGGTCACCAACTTCTTGCGAGCTACAGCGCATGCTGCGAAAGAAGTAAACAGCACACCACAAAAGTATGAAAAAAGTATGGTATGATCAGGAAGGTGTACAACTCCCTGGTATGATCTTCAAGCACGTCATCCTATTGGTTTAATTTTTTTCTTTGCCCCGAATTTCCCGCGGACGAGCGATCAAACCACCGAAGAGGTCAATTTGGGTCACCGACGGGTCAAGACTAACACGGTATTGCGTTGCAGCTGAAAGTACCACAAAACACGCGTTTTCTGAACGCGAACCATATAACGAATGCGTGTAAAAACACATATTTTTAGAACGCATTCCTAGCTGTGGTTTTGTTTTGTGGCCTGTTTCTATCGTTTCTACTGGTGAAAAAAAACACGTGTTTTTTAATAACCGTTTAAAAACACGTATTTTTTTTTTTTTGCTCAGCAGAAACAGGCCCATCGTCTATTGGTCCATTAGTTTCTATACTCCATTATTGCTTCGTGTGCGTATTTGTTCAACTAACACTAACACCAAAAAGCTACTTCAAATTATGTTAACTTAAATTAGATCTACTGTAGAAGTGGCAACAAATAAGATAAAGGGCATGACACAGGAGTAGTACCAGGATTTGCCCGACGGGGTCCGACGTCTCCGATGGGGTGGGGGGGATGTCCCCAACAAAAAAAGTGGGCGTTGTCGGGCGTCGCTCACAATTTCTCGAAAGCGTCCCAGGAGGCGAAGCCCCGGAAAATTGACAATTTAGGGGTTTCAAAGGCTTATTTAATCGATTTTAGAGTATACTAATATGTAAAAAAAAAAGTTTTTCTCCGAAGAATTATCGTTTTTATCCCCGACCGGGGGGGGGGGGGGGCAGCTCTTCCCGACGGAGGGCCATGGCCCCGCCCCTGGAATTGTATGACATTAGGAAGCTTTCGATTTGCACAACGTCAATTGTGACCGTCCTGTCTAACGATATTACGTTCTAAGAACGTTATAATTACGTTACAATTTGGTGATAAGAACGTTATCTTGTAGAACCATATGTACGTACTTATAACCTAATTTCACAACCTCACAACGTTTAAACGTTCTTACAATGTTGTGTGAACGTGATTTTGTGACATACCTAACCACAACGTTCGCGAACATTATAAGAACGTTTTGTGTTTGCTGGGATCTCTGTATAAGCGTAAATTCGGGCCAACTCCGACATAGAATTCAGGCAAAAAGTGGTAGAATTCCATAGAGGTATTCCCATTTTACTCTATGACACGATACTTGAACACACTCACATGCGCACACATTTCTACGTGACGTCATTACATTTTAGACCTTCTTACCATCGTGGAATCGAAAGCTCCCTATTGATGACCCTGACTGTTCTTAGAGCAAATTTTAAAATTATACAAAAAACTAAAACATAACGTAAAAAAAAAAAAAAAAAAAAAAAACAAAACAAAAAAAACAAAACAAAAGAACAAAAAAAAAAAATATCATTTCAGATGGGTTCCTTAATTAGGTTTTTCGTCTATTGTTACGCCTCAAATTTTAAATGTCTGATGACGGAACTCTTGAAGTTGTTTGAGCGTTGGCCCTAGTAATTCTAATAAACACGCTTGCTGACAAACATAATATGAATTTTGTCATACGATTAGTATTGAACCATTCCGATACCAGTTCAGAATTATTCTTATTATGCCTATTAAAGCATAGATTGGAGTGAGTGTAATAGCTTAATGTATTATCAGTGAATAACTAATTGATTGTTAGTTGGTTGGATGGTGGGTTGGATGGTTGGTTAGTTCAATCATTCCTTCATTCGTTCGTTCATTCGTTCGTTCGTTCATTCATTCATTCATTCGTTTGTTCGTTCGTTTGTCTGCTCGCCTGCCTGTGCGTGCGTGCGTTCATTCGTTCGTTTGTGAGTGCGTTCGTTCGTTCTCTTTTTGGTCGGTCGGTCAGTTGTTCGTTCTTTCATTCATTTATTCATAATCATTCATTCATTTATGTGCTCGTTGGTTGGTTAGTTGTTAGTCTGATCACTGGATAACATACAATGGAAAACCAGCACAAAGTCAAACCTTCTCTGCTCCCTGGGGAGTACACATAGTCGTGCGTTGCTTGCTTAGCGCACGACACTAGTAATGCCATAACATCCTACAAATATATCCATTTATACTCCAGGGTAGAGAAGACAAACGAAGATACAATGCCTTGCCCAAGGACACAAGCGACTTGCACAGCGAGAGTTTCGAACCCCTGACTTCAAGGTTTGGAGTCCGAGCAACCTCTGCGCCAAACGCTTCTGTGTTTATTGATTTACAGTGGCGTAACTGCCGCAGTCTTAGGAATCCCAATCTCTGAAGAGCCCTTAATTAGCTTTAGGGGCCCACACCCTTATAAACAATCTAATAAGGCAATGCATATCTAAAACTTTGGATTGATAATATTTATCTTTATATAATACTTCACATTCAGTGAACCGGACCCCGTGGCGTAGGGGCCGGGGGAACATTCTCTGGTGGTGTTAAAATTTGAATTTTAGACCGCAATATTAGGGTTTGGCATCAAAATAACTTTGATTGGATAAGAAAATTAGAACCGTGGGTCCCTGACTAAGAAAAGACCTCACTAATCCCTTCGGTTTTATATTATAAGACTAAATATAAAACCACTCAACTTAGTCTATACCGTATCTAATCAAAACCGTTGGTTTTTTTCCCTGGCTTCTTTGCACCCTGACCGGGATCCTGACCGGGCTCTTTCTTCCAGCTTGGATTCATTCCACTCCAGTCTGCATTAGTATTTCTATCACTCAGGCCATGTTATTACCACCACCGTCGTCGGCGTCATCATCATAATTATCATCGTCACCATCACTGTCATTATCCATTCTTTCATCATCATCACCACTACCATCATTATCATAATTAAATCATATTTTTATTCTGAGCATCTAGGTAAACAAATTGTTTCCGCTGTAGGACCTTAGCTGGATACCTGTAGAAACGTTTCTCATTCAAACATTGATTCTCCATCTGGACCCAAAGTCCATTCTCGTATTATAATCATATTTGGGGAGTTTCCTCCTACCTATTGAAATCAATTTTAATTTTAAATTCAATGTACTTTTGCTTTTGTAGTAGTGTTTAAATATATTTTTTAAATATTATTTATTTATTTTTTTTGTGTGTGGTGATCCTCTTATGTCTATTCCATAGTCATTTTTGACTGAAGGATGCATTATTGATTGATTGAGTATACCTATCACCTGGCAGATCTGTCCATGGAGGAATACAAGCCCAGTCTGTCCAACAATTGACTTAATAATTAAAACTGCACTAACCACCAGTCTGATATTCGAAAATCTAACGTATTCACTTGTAGGCCTAATTTAAAAGACAAACCAATAGGTTTATTAAATAATGCGTAGCATATTGTACATCCTGTGTATTCATAACACATGTTTTACTTAATAAGGTCTACATCTTTTTTATATACTGTATTTGAAAATATTCATCTGGTATGTGGACACGATGTGAGAAATTTTCTATTTTAACAAAACAATTAATTTGAATTGAACTTTACTGGCATCGAAACTGTCATATTTCGGTTCATGTTAATTGGTTTGCTAAAATAGAAAATTTCTCACATTTTTTTATAATATGTATTTCATAATACCATTTAACCCTTATAAATATAATAGGCCTATATATTGTTATGTTTATTATATATTGTTGCTATTGTAATCGTCATCATATTTTTATAGATTTTTGAATATTGATATTGATGTTTTTTTCCATTTAATCTTTTTGTATTTGTCTTTTTAAATTGTAATACAAACCATTTCAGCCTTATAT
>NW_022709509.1:245080-250032 GCF_011630105.1 Anneissia japonica | reverse complement strand
ATAGGCCTATATATAAGCCAATGCCAACTATTATTTTAACAGCTAAAATCATTATATTTGGGCACTAGACATATGGAATTATGATTATTTTCTATTGTTTAATCATTTATTATATTCAAATGCCTGTCTAAGGGAAATTGTGACTCTGAGTGTGTATCAAAGTTACCTTGGTAGTACTGTATTGGATTGGATTGGATTTATTCGGTGTAAACACCAAGGATAGCCCACGAAAGTCTAGAAGAAGACTTATTTCCAGTGGGGTCCTTCTGGTGGTGATTAGGCAGTATACTGGGAGACAATCACCTACTCTTTTCCGAAGAGTGTACTGCGTTCTTTAACGTGCACATGGGCCATAATGCACACAGGACCAACGGCTTAAACGTCTCATCCGAAAGACGGTGCACTATTGTAACTTGTATTTCAGCCCTCTAGCCGAAGCACAAGGAGAGGCAGCGATGGGAATTGAACCGGGGACCTAGAGATCTCCACGGTTTAGCGCACACACAGCGGCTACCACCAGATTAGCCGACTGAGCTAAGATGCTACAAGGGTTTTAGCCAGAAAAACGAAATAGGACCCGTCCAAAATGGAAGCCAGTGGGCGTGGCACTCAGTCGATGGGCGGGCAGGTGAGCCACGTCCACTCGGGGCAATTCCCCTTCCCAAACATAAGGAAACAAAAATTTATCTTTAGAGGGCACTTAAGGGTGTTTAATCAATGACGGAAAGTAAAGTTTAAATATACTTTACCCTGTACAATAGGTCAGCACTCTCGACTAACATAAAATCAACTAAAATGCTATCCCTACAACAAATTACTGTATGCAATTGTATTTGCAACTAAAAAAGGGTTATCTAAAAGCCTCATAGACTATACTTCGAGTTGCACTGGAATAAAAATACCAGTATGCATATCAATTCAAATTTAACAACGAACCTTACTTCGTAACATTAAAATTTACAGAAATTCTAAATGTCATTTTGTATATAGTAAGTTAGTCGTTTCTTTTTTTCAATTTGAATTATACAGTATTTAGTCTGTACCTGTGTATGTGTAGCCGCCCGTGTCGTGTTACATGCCTGATGATCCTTTATATTTTGTATATGAATAATGACAGACCCCTAAAGTTCAGAGTTAAAAAATTCAGACCCCAAAATTCACAGATAGGCCTATCCAGCTAACCATAAGGATTCTCTAGAGATTCTATGAGGAATGATTTTTACAATTTAGGCTTATTAACTGTTTTATAATATTTATATAATATAATAACTTTTTCAAAAATTAATACATATCATATAAGAATAATAGTAAGTTTAGATTGATTCGGCCTTCAACGAATGCTGTACTAAATACTCTGTTGACATAGTGTAGGCCAGGGAGAGAGAGCAGGCTCAAGCTAAATGTAGTATATAGGCCTAATGTATGGCCTATGCCCACCGAAAATCCAACCATAATTCCTCCATGATCGCCGCGACGTGAAAAAGCTACAGCGAGTGCAGTCCAGCGAAACGAGATTGAGCATGCGCTAGTAATACCTTCGTGCATGAATAATTCATTAATTTTTGCTCAACTTACCTACGATAAATAAAAATTCGCCACCGGCGAGCCGTCACATTTGTGGGAATCCCATCGAATATTGGTACGAAAACAATGTACATTCAATCAATAAAGATTGTTTTTATCAAACGTAAATGTGATTTAGCTTTAGTTTAATGTAACAATCGATAGATTTGTCTTTTAATTCAATCGATATATATATATATATATATATATATATATATATATATATTCCTGTCTCTTATACACATCTAGATGTTATATATGTATATATATCTCTGTGTGTGTGTGCGTGTGTGTATATCCATTATATTTCCAAGGAGGTATATAAGATATGAAGAGAAGCGGGTTAATTTCTTACTTGGTTTAACCAATTGAGCATGAGTCATAATTGCTCTATTTATTATCGCAGTCTTTTTAAATTGTTTGCCCATTTTTGGCAAACGTTGCATGGATAAACCTCGGATACCACTCAGTACATCAATCATGCATCTCTGCAGAAAGAAGATGTTAAGTGGTCTTTGTCGACAAAGTCGTCGCCTAGTAATCATCAACGTCTTTGAGAGTACTGGCAGATGACTGGATGATGAAAGCGGTTAAGGCTAATTGTTCTCGGACTGCATTCCACCGTTGCTCTTGGTTGTTGATATCTTCATCTATGCGATAAAGACTATCGACAAGTCCAGGGAACGCATCTCCAGCGTATACGTTTTTACTGCTTGGTGCAAAGACTATATGTCTACAATAAAACAAATATCAGCATGTAATCTATTCTATCAATCTTTATAGAGCCAGTTTATGATGTATTTTTGTCTAGCAATATAAAGCTAAGGTCATCCTCTTAAATGATAAACCTTTTTGACCCTGACTAGACCCTTGCTTTAAATTCGCATACTGTATAGAATGATTTTGCTATGTTATAACAAAGATACTAAAAATACAAGATAGAGCACTCACATAGCAAAAATGAGGCGAAAATTGGTCCAGACGTACGCGGCGCCCTTCTCTTTTTATTAGGGCGCCCTTCTGTCTGTCATTTTATTGTTTTGATTTGTTTATGCCTACTTGTTTGTATATAATGGATAATGGCAACGATTTCAACCTCCGCAAAAGGAGGTTATATATTCACATTTATGTAACGGTGGCAGAAGTTTTTTAGATCCAGCCGTACGCGGCGCCCCATTGTTTGTATTCCCACCATGCATTTCGGTGGAACAATTTTTTTTTTCTGTGGAGATCTCTATCTTGTGTTTCTATTATCTTTGGTTATAATAAGGTTGAGTATCATTACTCTCCAGTATAGTGACAGACGAGTATGTTATTTATAGAATAATTCATAAAAAGATATGAATATTGATGACCAGGACAAATAGTCTTCTACATTAAAGTATGAATGTGTATAAACCATTATTAACTTACTTTAGGTGATTCCGACCAGGTAAACCTAACGGATCAATAAACGCCCTCTCGAATAACATAAGCTGATCATTGATTCTTCGGACTGCAAGAACACTAAGATATAAGGTGTGTCATTCATTAAACATTTTGTTATCATGTTTAAATATTTATATAACACAGCCAATAAGTTCCATAACATAATAGAACTTCTCATTAGAATAATGTTAGATTTAGACATATTATAAATAAATTAAATTAGACTTATTTTATTGGGCAGCACACTGGGAGGAAAAAAAAAATTCTACTCTTTTCCGAAGTGTGCACTGCGTTCTTTAGCGTGCACAAGAGCCACGTAAAACACGGGAATAATGGAGTAAACGGTTTCATAAAAAAAAAAAAAAAAAAAAAAAAAACAAACAAAAAAAAAAACCCCAAAAAAACGGTGCGCTATTGAAACTTGCATTTCAGTCCTCAATCTGAAACACAAGGAGAGTCTCAGTGATGGGAATTGAACCGTTGACCAGGATATGATTATAACTCAGAGGGGCTCAGAGCACTGACAGTGGCTACCAAGTGTCTAGCCAACTGTAAGCTGTTTTATAGAACTAATTTCTATAAAATATTCATTATAATAAAGGTTTATAATTATATCTAGGCCCCATTTTTACACAAATGTATTGAGTTTATGTAAAATAACAATTTTGTGCATATATAATATGAATTACAAAACAGCCGCTAGGTCTTTAAACTAGAATAAAAAAAATTGTTTCGACAAGCCAATGTATTGTTTCTAAATTATAAATCATGCAAGTTCTCAGTACTTCAGAAAAGCCACATCTATATTGATAACAGGGGCGGATAAAGGAGTTAGCAAAAGGGGGGGGGGGCGCCAAAGTAAAGATGGACGACCAGCCAAGATAAAATCCGCTACTGTATATTAACACTGAGTAAATTACAAGTGTTCTATTTATCACCAGGTGGATTTATGAATAGCACTCTCCTATGGTGCTTTTGGTAGGAAAAGAAGACTTAAACACTGTGGGTGTAATTTTTTCTTTGCAAAAAAATAGAGGGGGGGGGGGTGCGTGAGCGCCACACCACCCTCCACCCAAATCCGCCACTGGAAATAGGCCTAGGCCCTAGGTTTAGGTAGGCCTACTTTGTTTCATGTCAGGCGCGTAACAGGGGTCTTGGGTCAGAGGGGGGGGGCATCTGGGGGGGAAAGGTAATAATTTTCCCGGTTAGTAATTTATCATACCCACCCCACACCCCCTCCACATATAGAAAACAATACGACATAGGGCTTATCTTATAATTTATAATATAGGCCACACACGTGTGTTTGAAACTAAATATAAGCATTTTCATCACGGTTTTATTTTTTACAAACATATTCTTTCACCATCAATACACATTGAGGCCCTTCTTTTAGCTTAAAACGATCTATCTTAAATGTTTCTTTCTTGAGTTTGGGACTATTATGTGTTGAAATAACTTAAAAGGATAACCCTAAAAAAGCCCTAGTAAATGCGCGCGAAGCGCACAAACAGTTTTTTTGTTTTTAATTCTAATTTCGTCGGAATTGATCCCAAATCCCTGAAATGTGCAATTTTTAGAGGAAATTGGCCTGCTCTGAAAAGTAATACGCGCGATGAGCGCGAAATTTGAGAATTTTAGGCACTTTCAGAGGATGAAAAGGGCATTTATCAAGGGGTGGGGAAAGATTTTCCAAAGATGGATATTTTCCCCTTCCCCCCCCCCCGATGTTTTTAATTCTAATTTCGTCGGAATTGATCCAAAATCCCTAAAATGTGCAATTTTTAGAGGAAATTGGCCTACTCTTACAAGAATTTTGAGATTTTTAGGCACTTTCAGGGGATGAAAAGGGCATTTATAAAGGGGTGGGAAAAAATTTCCAAAGATAGATATTTTCCCCTTGTTCCCCGGTGGTTAGCCTACGCCATAGATCAAAGGAGTTAAGTGGAGAAGAGGTTGCA
>NW_022709509.1:225080-242580 GCF_011630105.1 Anneissia japonica | reverse complement strand
ATAATTATTATGGACATCTTTATAAATTGCGTCATAAACTGCGCAGAGAAATGCGTTATACATCAGTTCGACGTCAAGTTCCATACGAAATACGAAATACGAAGAACTTTATTGCAATCTCTCATTCACAATTGGAGTTTAACAAAAGGGGAGAAAAAACATTACAAAACAACATCACAAACCCACTAAACACATAAATAATCTACAATAAGGCATTACAATTAATTAGGCAACATTAAGTAAAAAATTCAAGTACAAAAATAAATAATTCGCTAATTAATTAAATTTAAATGACATTTTATTTACAATTAAGATAAAAAATTATTGCAACATGTGTTCAATGAGCCAACATTTTTAGCCCTAAAGTTATATAATGTATACACTCTTTCAATTCGATAAAATTATTTTTTAAATGTTTTGTAAATCATAGGCCTATGCGATTTTCTTGATTCTTGAATCCTGACTTTATGGCACTTGGTGTCTCCCTCTAAGACCCCTACAATAAAAGACCACCTTCAATTAAAGACCACATTTCCGTGGTCCAAATTAACAGATTATCTTTTATTATTCCTAAGCAGACCAAAGTTGCTCAAGATCATAGAAACTCCGGTCTCAAAAGTGGTCTTTAATTGGAGGGAAACCTGCAACAGCCCTACGGTACATGTTCGTTTGTCGTATTTTGCATAGACCCCATTCGCACTTGAAAAGGTCTGAGCTAAATGACTTCAGGTACCTTCTTAGCAGCAGCGAATAAAGCCCTCTTCAGCGAAGGGGTTGCTTTCGCTCTCATTGTATAGTTACCCGTCACTGCTGAATCTACGTTGATGTAAATCACTGATCTTTCACCTAACACTCGCTGAAAGTCCTAAGAAAGATCAAGATATTAGGATATAAGCCACTTGTGACGTCATACATTGACCTTGAAATACAATTTTTATATCCCACTCCAGTAGTGTATGATCTGTTTGATCTTTATTAATTGATGAGAAGACTACTGTACCATTTTTACGAAGGCCCGCTTGATAAAATTATTGTTGGTATTATGGTGATGTATAGAAAACTCTGCTACCAATTAATCAGTGATATCAGGCTTATAATAGGCCTATGTATTTATATATACAGTAGATGTTATACGATGATAATTATATTTGATATGAAATTAAATGATATAGGCTTATGGTATTATGATATACGATATGATTATCATAATAGGCCTACTTACCATATGATATATGATGATTATGATAAGTATAAATGATTAATGTATGATAGTTTTCTTCTGTTAAATTTTGATAACGTCTATTACCTCAACATATTCCGTAGAGCCTATAAGACCGTATTCTTCCGCAGCCCAGCTGCAAAATATGATCGACCGTCGCGGTCGCCAACCTAAAATCAAATTAATTTTTTGTGTATTATAATTATAAGCAAATTTTAATTAAAAAAAACATAGAAGCTGGAGTGCGAAATCATGTGCAAATAAGTGTACTATCTTGAGTACAGATTGAATGATATGTAAGATTTTAAACTTAAAAATGTTGATATTGGTGTTAAGGAAGGTAGGGGACAAAAGGAAAAGATTAATTTTACGCGGGAGACTTATTTATTTATTCAGCTTTAGGCACTATGTTAAAGATAGATCTATGCCCAACAGTGAACTTAGACACTCTTCAAAGTGGCTATCCCATCACAAGATGAACTTGTCGAGGGCGAGTGTAATGGAATTGTGAACATTGTCTGGTATGATAAGTATGGACATGGTTTAAATATGCAGTAATAATATTGTATGTGCCTATATTGTTCAGTGCTATGTCATTGTTCTGAATGGTGGAAAAGCGTACAGTATACGTATGGTATTCATGCCGTCGTGGCTATGACCCGGTGTCACGGAAA
Source organism: Anneissia japonica (assembly GCF_011630105.1). Classification (NCBI taxonomy): domain Eukaryota; kingdom Metazoa; phylum Echinodermata; class Crinoidea; order Comatulida; family Comatulidae; genus Anneissia; species Anneissia japonica. Next base: position 240,687 of record NW_022709509.1, on the reverse strand, counting down.
TTCCCTTCTCCCTCCCCAGTGAATGCGGTCTTCAACCTGTAATGTTCGGCACTTCCCATTCCAAATTCTTTAAGCGGAGGAGAAATCCTTAGGAGATCTGGTCTCCGGATTTCCTGGTCTACGATGTCAAATGGTTTAATTAAGATTAAGGTGGGCGAACTATTCACGGGGGACGGCACGAGAAGCCTTATTCTACACTGACATTCATCTTTTTGTGTCTAGTGAATATCTGAACAACATGGGCTCTACGATATCGACTGACTGTGATGAATTTCATCTAGTGATGATTACTTGACACGCAAGAAATTGAGGTTAAAATGTTAAAGTTGACTTTTGAGTTACTTTTATACTAATGTCGTTGACGCGCACAAACCCAAGGAGTTGGTTGTATTTGCGTTAACGCGACTAAATTGCTGTGTGAACAGAGCTTCATAATGCATACGCGCACTTATGACGTATACACAATCACGTCCTTATGACGTTTACACATGGTGTAAGACTGTTGAACTAGTGAGCTTAAACACCCACCGCCTGTTTTAAGCAACTTTCCAAACGCTCTTGTAACCTCCATAAATGCTGCAGTGCCACTCGATGGATCTACTGCTCCATAAACCCATGCATCTCTATGGTTACCGAGAATGACGTAACGATCTTTAATGAGAAAAGAGAATATTCAACAGCTTGACCAACCTCCAACATCTAAAATTAGAATTCTGTCAGTTATCTGTTATGATTACATCGATTAATATAATTATAATTATTATTACTATTATTATAAACATTACCGGTATTACCTGGTTCGACACGGCCTTTGATCATGCCTACAACGTTGTACACTGTTCGAATCTCCTTTTTAGACATAACTTTCATTCGTATTGTTCTGTTGGTTTGATGAGAGAGTTTTGATAAAACAATAAAATCAAAAGTGAAAAATGCATATGGTTAGTTTTAGTAGAGACTGATTCATGCTTCGTTGTTGGGAGACAGGGCTATTAAATAATTTAAAAAAATGCAGCTGGTTTGAAGCAACACCATGGACCATGGCAGTATGGTCCTCTAATGACGCGTGTATGGTTGATAACTTATATTCCAGAGGTTTTAAATAAAAGTTTAAATTTAGGCCAGCTTACTAAGCTATTACTTCAGTCATAAAAAAATAAACAACACATGCTCATAAAATTGTAGGGGCACACCGCCTAAACCCGCCTTTGCACTGTTTCGTATTTAGTTTGTTTTACCTGTTCGGATTCTTGAAAGTTGGTCCAAAAGTGTAGGTGATGTTTAAACTGCCTCTCCATTTCTCTGGAACTTCTTCACCACCGAGTTCCCTGCAACAAATGAGGTACAGCTAGTATTGTTTAATATTCAATATTATATTTTTAAGTTTTTGCACAATATACAAGTATCTCAATTAAAATCTTAGTTTCTTAAAGTAATAGACGAAGAGAACGTGTTTTATAGATCTGTTATTGTCTGGTCCATGTGGCATTAATTAACCAATTTATGGTGACGTCAGACACGTTCAAAAGAATGATAGGGATTAGATTACCACATTCACGTGGATTGAGAAAAAACTTGTGGTCAAGTTGTTATATTATGACGTTCGCCATGTGTGCCAATTGTCTTCGAAAAGATAGTTTTATAATTAAATGAAACTTGTATAGAGTTACCATTACATTTAAATTTTTATCTTTGGCACCATGGTTTATTTATAAATAGTAACTTTCTTTGATCGTGTAAATGCTAAAGATGAGGGCGTAACGCAGTGATCTCAAGAACTAGCGTTGTTTACGCATGTACAAGAGTGCGAAAAATTTCTTCTGATCGGATTTGAATTCCCAACAAAACCCCAAATAATCCGATTGGTTAAGGCGTCTGTTGAATAAAAATCAGAAGGCCCTGGACTTGAATCCTGGTTTGAGAAATCTTTTTCACACTCGTAGATTCCTCTTTTGTAATAAAAAAAAATATATAATTATAGCATTACTACAAGACATATTTAGAGTTTGTATATTGTGCCATGATTATAATTCGTACTTTGTACACTCAATCGTCTTGCAGTAATACCGTTAAAATATAACGTTGAACGTTAGAGAAGAGGTATAAAGTTGTATCTGCGACTGTGAAAGTAAGTGTGCGAGAGTGACCATGTGTGTGTGTGTTTGTGTGTGTGTGTATTGGTCTATACATTTGAATTTATTTGACATAATATCATTCATATTTATTCTATATTTAGATAACCAAATCATGACAATCATGTTGGTTACGACGTACATTAGGAGTTTTTCAGCATCTTCGTAACCAATTGGATGTACTGGTATTCTAGGTAAATTCGCATTCTCATCTGATAACCGATAGGCATACTCTAATAATACAAAAAGAAAATATCCTTTAGGTTAGGTTAGCACATTATAAACAATATGTACAGTTTTTCATTTGTATTCATCTGTAAAACATTATATTTACTATTTTAATTATATACCTTTAGCCGGGTATCCAGAAGTTAATGGATCACCATCGCCTACAAGCACGGTTCCACGCTGAGCTCCCGAGCCTGGTAACCACCAAGCGTTAGGGTAGGCACCCATCGCATCGTCCGATGCGTAGTCTTTGGGATCCGAGTAGAAAATCACTCCTATTGCGCCTGCTGCTTCGGCAAACTGGACCTAACGCAGAAAGATTGCCATACAGTAGTTACTTTGAATTTTACCTATATTTATTAGAGTAGAAATAGGTTTCAAAGAGAATACAGTACCAGGAAAGAGCCTCTCTCGATTAACCACCGTATATAATTATATTTTGAATAAACCTGCTTGTATTGTTGTCTCAGAATAAACGCCTAGGCAGCGCTTAACCGAACATAGGCCTACCCAACGTGCCTTGATGTCTTGTATTATCGCACACGATTACACAGCTGCTGATCCGCCCCCTGCGTAAAAAATCCTGAGCTCACAATCCACATGATTGGCTTAATTAAAGCGCCGTAGGCCTAATATTTAAAGTTAAGCTTCCCATGTGGCCGGGGGGGGGCAGGCTTTTCCCCACGGGTTTTTTAAATAACATGATGTCAGAAAATCAGCCCAAAAGCTTATCTTATTTCTGTTGGTTACGCACCGCTGATTCGCAATGTTTGTCATCACTTCAAGATGTCTACCGATTCGTGAAAAAGGCGTATTGTCAAACGTAGCTTGAAATTTAGGTTGAATGAAATAATAATAATAATAATAATAATAATAATAATAATAATAATAATAATAATAATATTAATAATAATAATAATAATATTACCCAGTACTCCACCGCGCACGGTAGGTTTGTCTATTTATCTGTTCTCCACAAGATACTGTACTTTTGTTTTCTGCTTACTGAGTTTATAGCGGGCGTACTTCTACCGCGCTGCGCAGCGCTGCACTGGGTAATAAAAAGAATATACAACCGTTAGTGGGCGTCCTACACAGGCATGACGTTTTTACGAACAGGACTTTGCTCTCTTGTTCCATTTATACTCTTTGATATAACCTACAGCTATTAAAATCAGAGACACTTTTTCAAGTATATTGCAAACAATATATACGCACAAAATGCCAACACTGTCATATTCTCTGGTTCTTTTCATGTTTGAAAAAAAAGTGATTACAATAATATTCTAATAATGCCCTGCCCAGACTGTCAAGGTGCATTTGAGAAAAACATGTGAAATGCATAAATATGGTCATGATTACATCACATTATCAAGTTCAAGTTCATCTTATTGGTCATATACAGTAATCAATACAATACATGAAATTTGCTTCCTTGGTACAATGAATAAAAAAAAAATACTAATATACTGAAATATAAGATACAAAGAACATGATTAATGTTGTATCTTATACTTTGTTCTTTTTATCTTATATTTTAGTGCAATGTTATTGCACAGAGTAACACACATTTAAAATATAAAAATGTAAAGAGAGCAAAGAAATAAAACTATCTAACATATATATAATGTAACATCTTGATTGCACTAGGAATGGACATATATAGGCATAATCATGACTATAGTATGGGCATACAATAGTTTTATTTTTTATCAAAGAAAATTTGATAGTGTAGACAAAGGTTTAGAGATCTCACCTTACTTCCTCTGAATATCCTACCATATCGAGCAATCACTATTTTTCCCGTGATGTTGATATCATGGTGTTGTCTTTCTAAATATTCAAAATCGTCAGCTGTAGCATAGTTCACATATACAAGGTTACCCTATAACCAGAAGCAGAACAGTGATATTTTTTGGCTTTTCTTTAAAGTTGATTAGCGAGTTGATTCGCCGAGCGGTTATGTCCGGGGCACCGTATTGTGTCGTGTGCACTTAAGGAACCCAGTACATTCTTCGAGAAGGGTTGGGGGTTACCCCGGTGTATTGGTCCATTCAGTCCCCTGTCCCCGGCGGATTTGCCACATAGGATAGTGATTAAGTTCACTTATTGGCATATCCTTGGCACTTGTGCCTAAAGAAATGAAATGAAAGTCATTAATTAACCGTTATAGAGGAATTGCCTAGTGTGCCTACCTCTACTGTACCCTGAGCAGAATACGCGTTGAATGGAGGGACCACGTTAGGATGATCATCTTCGGGCCGCAGGATGTCTTCGTGCTCTCTGGTGCTGAAAATCTCTTGACCATTTTCCAAGACTGACACCTAAAACCAATCAAGCTTATGTATATATTTTTGTATGTATATGTATATACATATATATATATATATACATATAAATCATCAAAGGTACATATACAGTGTTTAATAAGGACATGATGGAACATCGTAGTAGTCCTATAAAAAGTCATTGTGTAATAAAATTCCCCCGACGGGATATTAGCAGGTTTATCGCAGAAACTGCGACTTCTCGCTGACAAGGCGAGCGTCATAACCACTAGACCACGAAGGCTTCATGGTTGAGCAGGTCCCAATAACCGTCAGGAACATTGTATTACACAATGGTACGCCTCAAGAGGGCGTTCGGCCAGATAAATCTTGAGATACGGATAGAGATAACCTGATAATATTTGTGTAAGTCAGTTATTTATATAAATTTATTATATACACTTATACGCGTGCGTATCATGATTATGTGGGGAAATAGGTCTATTATGTAAATATGAGAAGTAATAATATAGGCAATATGCATATGCTGTAACCATTTTTATTTAAAAAAAAACGTAGAACGAATCTTGACTACAACATATTAATAGTAATAATTCATCATATCTACTTTGTTAGGGTTGCCCTTGTCCGGATATGAAAGATAAACGTCATAAGGAACCAGCTTGGCGCTGTCCAGCCCTTGTTCGATCCATGTTCTACGGATATATTCTGAATTTTCTTTCTCTGCTGGTGTACCGGCTAGATGAGGCTGAGACGCAAAATACCTGATAAATAGTATACAAAAATATTGTATTAATTAGTTCTAAGATAGTGTAGTTAATTTGACTAAGGTTTTCTCCAGTAAACATGAATAATGCTAAAATTATTTCCAAACATGCGTTTAAATCTAGTGCATTGAAGAGAGTGTGCTCATAGTGCGCATCTTCCATTTGCATCAGCGACCACGATTGTACAAAAAACAATGTGTTATACTGTATATGATAAATTTAAAAAAAAATAGACCTAATAATAATTATTATAATAATAATGACATTTAAAAAATACTTACTTTAAATTTTCTTCAATATTTGATGCATTTATGAAATTTAAAAGTGTTTCCGAAACCCATTCTTTATTGGGGTCATTGTTATCCGTGCAAAGATCCGAGCTACGAATAGTTTCAGGGAATGTTATAAATCCAATAATCAATCCAGTTCCGAGGCCCAGAAGACCAACAGAGATAAAAATCAAGATGCAATTAAAACTTCCGTAACGAAATGTTTTCGCAAAAGAATGGCTAGAATAGTCCAACGCAAGGGAATCAGACATATTTTCTTGTATTTCAAATAGCGGAACATATCTTTTCATTTGGGTTACTCTGAAATTCAAACCAGCCTTTGCTCATAAACGTGAAATTTCAGATAAATATCTTCTCCTACTATGAATTTGGCACGTAGACGGACACGTAGACACTCAGTTAATATTACTCTACATCTGATAATTTTATATTGCGTAGCTGCTCGAGTATATAAGTAGTTTTGAATAATAATTGTGGTAGGCCTATTTGTATATTTCATTGTTGTATCAATAGATTGACCTTTAAGTACGCTATTATCAGGGAACAGTGAAATTGTAATTTCGCTGTTCCCTGCTCTTATAAAATTCATAAATAATTCATTATGTTAAGTGTAAATAGTAGATAGTGTAGATAAGTTTAAATAAATATATGTATAAATAAATGTGTGATGGTTGACTTCTACGGAAGACAAGCAATTGAAGAAAAGGATAAAAAAAAAAATAAATAAAGAATACAATAGTCAATATCTGAAGACTTATTACGTAAAACAGTAAAGAGACATGTACTAAGTAATTTCATAACAGATATATATTTCATACTATTATTAACTTAATATATATAATAACTGTTAAAATGTAGACTATATGTTATGTGTAATCTCTATATCTATGTAGGTTAAGACATTATGATGAAATAAAAGTGGGACGATCCCACAAAAGAGAGAAAAAATAAGTGTAAATAGTAGGCCTAGCAGTTGGATATAATTAAATTTTATGAAGAGAAAGCAAAACAATATTAAAGTATTGTCTTATGCCATTAAGTAAAGAATACAGGTGGGAAAAGTGCGGCCTGCGGGCCGCATGAGGCCCGACAACAATCTTTTTGTGGCCCACGATAATGAATAATATTAAAAACCCTATGTGTGCTGCCCGCCAAGCAACATTGGCTAGAAAACACCTTGTTTTTACTGCCTGACGCTGATTATATGTAAAAAGTGACATAAAACTTATAATAAAGTGGTGTAAAAGCAGTGCTTTGAGGATTTTGGAAGCTCATGGAAACATTAAAGTTTGGGTGCGGCCCTCGATGTTAAATCAAAAATTCACTTTGGCCCTCCGACCGATTTTTATGCTCACCCCTGGTTTAGGCATATGGAATTACGTTTAAATTGATAGAAAATATTTTAAATGGAACCAGTCAACTCGCCCCTTGCAATGTCTCCCCTTAAAACTCGCACCCTACAAACTCGCCCCCTACACACTCATTATTTGTTTTACGAATGATATATCATCTTATATCGATACTAAAGTAATGTACAGTTTTCTTGATGTTAATGTACTTTGGTTGCAGTTGATACTGAACTTAATAGAATAATAAACTTACCTCAGATTGTCTTCGATCTTCGCCACATCAATATGGTTCATCAGAGTTTCTGACACCCATTCATGATCTGTTTGTTCTTCGACTGGTGAGTTCGATGGACTACGCAGCGTTTTAGGAAACGTAAAATAACCGATGAGAAGCCCTAAACCTATGGATAATATACACATACAAAGAATAAACACAATAAAGTTCCGGTTCACAATCCTCTTCCCATCACCTTTAGCATCCACATCATTCACATCAATCGTTTCCATCATGATACCGTATCGCATAGCTTTCTTCCATCCGTCATTTACATTTGTGTAGGCCTTAAGTCGTCATTACATTTTATGCCCTAAATTAATGGTCAGACTTTACAGGGTTGGTTGGCACTGCACACACTTCAGTTAGGCCTATATCTCCATAAGTCTCGACCATTCATAGTTTAGGTGTTACATGAAAATAATTGAAAATAATCAGTCGTAATAATAATAATATTTTCTTGAATATTTGTGGAAAAGTACACTACCTCCAAATGGTACCACTGATTTTTTTTCTTATCATTCAACATCATCCACGCTTAGGCCTGTTTTTTGTTGTTGTTTTTTAATTATTATGTTAATACTTTTATTCGCGAGTTACATATATTTAACTAGTAGGTAAAATTTATGTTCATAGATAAAGTAGGTAATTCTATATTACCACTTGCACTTCAGATCAACGTCTATTGAGATTCGACCATTTAGGAGTTACTGTATATAATGTGCAAATGCTGAGAAGTTTGTCAGATCAGTTGTATGTTAATTTAAGGCCTAGTATATGAACCTCCTCTTTATTGTTTATGATATTGCCTTACCTCAACAATGGATGAGCCAAACGATTGTTATCAGGAATAATGATTGATTAATGTTCGTTTATCAAGCTATAAACCCAGGAAACACGTCTCCGGTGAAAGTGTATGTTACTGTTTTGTGCAAAGATTATAGTCTATTATCTACAACAAAAACGAATAAGCAACCTGTTATCTACTCCGCTCTACACTTTTTTTAGACGATTCCAGACAATTTTCTCCAGGGTGAAGTTTTTCATCTGGTTTCCTACACCATAGTTTTGAAATTTCATTTTGATTGTGGTTACTTACGGTTATGCATTTTAATACGATAAGATGCATTTTATGAGTTTTATAATACGATGTACGAGTGAGGTGAAGGACGTTTGTTTGAGTTAACGGGTATGTTGGTGGCCTACCCAAGTTGTTTCCAGGCGCCGATCCAGACTGTGGATATCAGGGTAAACACACATTATAGGTCCCGGGGTGGGGTGGTCGTGAGAAGAGAGTGTTGCTGTTCTGTCGCTGGAAGACAAATTTTGGCCAGTGTTGGAGGAGGAGAGCGGTGGGATTTTCAAATTGCTGGAAAAGCACTTTCTTGCATTTACAGACGAATGAATACGAATTCGTATTTTTCCATAATTCACTATGGAAAATTAATAATGATGAGGGAGGAGGAGCCTGCAGGAAAATATACATACGGGCGTCGGCACGGTCTGAGTCGTTGCATTAATGCAAGGAGCGAGCTCACAAAGTGAACCCTCCCTCAACACCCGCTGGAGTGTAGGGCCTCAAAAAGTCCAGTGTTTCTAACGTAGCTGGAAGACTAATGTGAAAATAATTTAAATTTTACTTTCCAAGTAATAGAGTATTATACACTTATTTTATTATTTAGATATCTTCTTAGTTTTTCATTATTGTTTTAAAATTCTTTTCCCACTTCTAGCCTGTTTGATTTGAAATTCAAATGCCATTCCTGTCGTTACCCTTCTGCCGATACCGTGTTCACTTGCAGTCTCTCAGGTCTCGGTGGTCATTTTTGACTTTATTAGAAAAAAAAAAATCCACCTTTGAGTGTGTTTTAAGCTCTAGATCTATATTTTTCATAGCATTCGTTAAAATGTTAAAATAATAATTAATTAAAAAGTAATAGTCATAGTTAAAATTGACTGTTATTAATAATACATTATGACATATCACATTATTCGAATAAAGGCCCACTAGAGCCTCATTTGGAATAAAACACCCAATTCGCTGGCCATGTATATCTCAGTATATGTTATGTCAAACAAACCTTGTATATGTCGAGATAGCCTATATTACAATATACCAATATGTATTGTCGACATGTCATTGCCAAGAAGTGGTATATTTTTTAAATCTCGTGGGCTGTTTGTTTTTGCTGGATTATCAAGACTACGTCGCTAGAGAACCCCACCGCGCCTTACCCTGCGCCTTTTTTAATCGCTTTTGATCAGTTTCGTCCCCTGCGGGGTTTAAAAAAAAAATTGGCCGTATTTTCTTCTTGAAAACATTAATAATCCCAGGTAAGAATAATTTACGATTCTTTGCAATCAAATAATTTATCAGTATTTTTTTACTAAATAAATTGGTTTTGTACGAAGCCCCATTAGGGACATGGGTAAAAAAAAAAATTAAAAATTATCTTGTACGTACGACTTATTATCTCGTACGTACGACTTATTATCTCGTACGTACGACTTATTATCTCGTACGTACGACTTATTATCTCGTACGTACGACTTATTATCTCGTGCGTACGACTTATTATCTCGTACGTACAACTTATTATCTCGTACGTACGATTTATTATCTCGTATGTACGACTTAAATACATTGGTATAATTAAAAAGTTTTCTGAAAAATGCAGCATATTGTCAGTCAAGGGCGCAGATCTGTTTCGAAAAGTGGTGGAGGGTGGGGGACACTTTGTGTGACCACGCCCACCTCAGCTTACCATGGTTGGATGGGCGTGGTCACACAAAAATTGAGGAAGATAGCTCTATGGTCGAAAATGACACTGCTATGATGAGAAATTGTTGGTACCACAGAAACTTTAAGCTTAATTAACATTGTGCTGAGAGAATTTCTCCTTCAAACAATACCTACAAAGAGGTACAAAGATGAAAAAAAAAATGAGGAAATAGTACCGCTAGATGGCCGAAAAAGATACTTATAATTTGAAAAGTATGTGAAAAAGTGTGTCAAGATTGGTTCTCTGCCAGTACAGTGATCTTTTCCTAAAACCTGGTCGTTTATGCAGTTCAGTTCAGCAATTTTCACTTATCAATTACATTGCATACGAACCCCCACATACTAAAAAATATGTGGGGGTGCCCGATCTGCGCCCATGTTGTCAATGCATATCTAACTATGGACCACGGTTTTGTCTATCTCGTCGTGAGCTCCATATAACTTTCGAAAAATAGCGGCTTATTTTGAAAATAGTGGGAATATACCGGTACCGCAAATGCACGATGTTAAAATAGGCGCCGCTCTTGAGATAGGCACCGCTCTCGAATAAGCGCCGCATTAACCCACTGAGAGTGAACCTAATTTTAATACAGTAGAACCCCTATTAAGGGGACACCTTCGGGACCAAAAAAGTGTCCCCATAATAGGGGTGTCCCTGAATAGGGGTACCCCTATCAAGGAGACACTAACCAAAAATGTGAAATTGTCCCCTTAATAGGGGTTTTGGCATGTTTTCATACAAAAATAACATACATTCTTTATAATTTTGTTTTGATAGTCATAAGAATCAGTTACAGTAGAATTTATAGAAATAATTTGCAATGTAAATACATTTATAATAATATAATAAACAGAATTGTACGTAAAACATCACTATTTTATATGTTCCCAATGTTATTTTGATAGATTTCTAATTGTTGATTTTATTGTACAAATATTTTAGTTCATTCTTAATCATCTTTTCTTTGAATTATGATCCGACTTTTTGATTTTAATGTGAAGCGCAGCGCAGGTTTCTAGCTTTTTGCACTATATAAAAATGTATGTATTATTTTTATTTCATAATGCAATGGATGACCATATATATATATATATATATATATTATATATATATGTATATATATATATATTTTTTTAATTTTGAGCTTTCTATTGAATCGATGCAACATGAATAGAGTAATGACTTGCACACAAAAAAGAAAGAAAACAAAATCGCTATTAATTTATTCTGATCTGGATTTTGTTATAATGTGAAACGCATAGAGGTTTCTGGCATTTTTCGCTTTATAAATTTATTATTATTTCATAATGCAATGTTAATTACCAAATATATATATTTAATATTGAATTTTCTGTTGGACACAATAGCATGAATAGAGTAATGACTTATAATTAAGGGTTCAAGTTATGGTATGGATTAAAACAGGAATCCTATATTAAAGTACACATAAAACAAAGAAAAAGAATCCCATGGTTAAGATTCAAAATTAACAAGATAGGCCTATGCCGATGTTCCCTATAAGGATTCAGGGGAGATTCATTCTGGTTTATTGCTCAAAATGTGTCAAAATTATACAGTTAATGATTTTTTTTCTCTTTCTTTAGACTGCTGTAGTTGTCATAATACAAAGAAAAAAAATAATTGTCCTCTAAATAGGGGTTATTTGACCATTTTATACAATCAGAAAGTGTCCCCGTCCCCTTAATAGGGGTGTCCCCCTAATAGGGATTGGCCGTAATGTTAAAAGATATATTGCCCCTCGTTTCATGGTAAAGTGTCCCCTCTATAGTGGTGTCCCCTGAGTAGGGGTGTCCCAAAGGAGGGGTTCTACTGTAGTTTCTTAGGTCTTCATCCTTAATGAGTAATAGTAAGAGGTTTATATATTCGAAGAGAGCTAGTGACTACTCATTGCCTAACAAAATTTGCACCAAAAATGCCCTAAATTCGTATTCATATCTGGCCGGAGGAACTTAACAAGGGGCCGATCCAGCGATGGATTGTGGGGAGGGGTGGGGCTGCTCAATGAGCAGAGGTGTAGGTGGGGTTTCAAGATGTTTGGGACATGGTCTCAGCTGGGTTTTCGTGGTATCTGAATATCTGAAACAATGTTCTTCAATCGTTATTGCAAGAAATGCGTTTTTCATTATATTTAAACTGGTGGAAAACAATCATTTGTAATCGATGGTCGCCAAATTTGGTTGGGGAACTGGGCAAGGTCGAAAGTGACTGAATCCTTTGAATCACATCTGACTGTAGGCATTATTAGCTTTGTAAAAGAGATGTGCGACTGTACAACGTTATGTAATACTGTACTGTAAATGCTCGAAGAATACGCGCCGCGACGCTTATAAAACTTTTATAAACTTCAGTGCGGCGCTTATTCGATACCAGTTTAGGGGCGGCGCTTCATAACTTTTTGTTCATGAATGAAGTTGGAGTGAAATCACATTTTTCTGAGCTTCAATTTTATATCAAGATAACAAGAAAGCTCTATTAAAAAATATTTTAATTAGCAATAATGCCTGGCACTCAATGAGCATACATGATATCGAGGAGTTCGACGTCGATTATATCAGTGTTCATGAAATAGAATTTATAGAGTACTAATTTCAAATAAGCGCCGCCGCAGCGGCGGTTACTCGAGATCAGCACTTAGCAAAAGAACCACGTTTAAAATTAAGTGTACTTGACCAATACAATTTGGTTTAGATAAATGCAACTTGCTTATTATTTTCCAGTTCGTGGTTGGAGAAGGAACTGAATATACTGAATAATTATATACCTACTGTTTAATAAATTTATGAACATGGTAGATTCCTTTATCCAAATACTCGCGAGATTTTTCCGCTCTTTTTCATCTTCCCTTTTCCTTATAATTAATTTATAGGCGGAAAATGTTTGACATTTTTTGCCTTATTTTTGTTTTAGGATGAACAAGACGAGGTTACACAGATATGGGACTGTCATCGAATTCAGCATCATCATAACATGATAGAACCGACTGGAAAACCCATCATCATGTACACATCTCCGGAGTTGTACAATACTGAGGACAAACTAGTTCCAGTAGATGCGCTCGAAGTTGAAGTTTGTAGCGATAATTGTGTTTTCAAAGATCAGTCATGCAGTGATCCAACCGTCTTTGAGATATGCTGCCTCTTAATGGAAGAAAATGATCTCCGTCTCCCATCTACACCACATGAAGCTATGCGTTTATACAGGACTTTGCACGAATTAATTTACAGAGTTTTAAATAATGATTTTAAAAAATTGTTCAAAAGTCATAATTTCGAATGCCTTTTTATTTTAAATATCATTATCATATAAAATTAATTAATTTCCAGCTATGAATTTTTAGTTAAATTTTATATACGGTACAAAATTAAGAACACAGTTAAAATTATTGTACTAAAACTTAAACTCAATTGATGAGTCCTTTATGGAAGGCGGCTACGATTTGATTTTGAGTTCCACCTCCTGTTTTGACTCGAACCTGATGCCCTTCATGTACCCAACCAATCTCAATAGCTCGTTTTTCCTTCATTGCATTGTGATTTACCAAAAGCTGCTTTCTTTTGTGAAGAGCTGTCTTCGTCTGTTTCTGTGTTACTGCTATCATCACATTGTCCTAGTTTTTTCCTAAGCTGAGCAAACAGTTCTCTTTTTCTCTTACTAGAGTGTTTCTCCTTTTCCTGAAGTAAAAAATGAACAAAATGTATTATGGTAATAAAATAGAAAAGTAGAAAAATACAAAAAGTCATTTTTGAAGGAAGTCCAATTGTATAAATTCCATGTAGACTAAACTATTCCTTCAAGGTATTTTGCATATGTTAAGATATTTATGAATATACAAGAAATACGAAATTACTAGTATAATATAATTACCAAACCTATTGATGTTACCAAATAACAACGGGAAGGGGGTTATTCAATTAGCTTATAACGAAAAGAGTCTTTTATATCTAATAATACATTTACAAGAAGAAGAAAAAACATGATTTATCTGATCTAATGTCAATTACCATAATTTTATGAGGGCTGTTAAATTGGTATCCAAAAGTTGTTATTTTACTTCCATTGGTTTAAAAATGCCTATTATTGTCATTGTTTGTTCACAGGGTTATCGATGAATGTATCCATACACGATCACACTGACCAGTGCTACTAAAATACTTGGCATGATTTTCCCGCATCTGATTGTCAGACTTCTTTTGTATATAGTGGTCAACTGCTTGTACAGTATAAGTTCGTTACATCTTAGAACTGGCGATGCGTTACCATACTGAATATTTAGAATTTAGGTACATTTAATAAACGACATTTAGACAACCTAAATAATACTATTTAGTATTGAAGCAGAATATGTTATTTGAATTATTTCCAACGTTTAACCAAAAACACCATAAAATTCCTGGTCGGGGCCCATATGTGCATGATGTAAAGTTATAAAACTAATTTCAACAAAGAGGGTCCACTTTATTTAATTCAACAAAACGCCCGGCTGACCGGCCAAGGTGCATGCTAAACACCCAACCAACACGAGTCCAGTAGGGCCTACTCGCGCCTGTTGACACCAATTTAGAACACCTAGGCCTATGTAGCTAAAATTGATTCTTTTGCTTAATTACTGTACCTCTCCTTCACCTTCCATTACATGCGGCACGGGTGTACGGGTAATACAATCTCAGGTCTGTCAGTGTCAGAGCAGAGAAAGTGTTCAGTTCGTCGTCGTCTTGCAAACGTGGATGGTATGATAGGCCTATCAACGACTCGAGTTAATAACGCGTACGTACGAGATAATAACGCTTACGTACGAGATAATAACGCGTACGTACGAGATAATAACGCGTACGTACGAGATAATAAGACGTACGTACGAGATAATAAGTTGTACGTACGCGATAATAAGTCGTACGTACGAGATAATAAGTCGTATGTACGAGATAATAAGTCGTACGTACGAGATAATAAGTCGTACGTACGAGATAATATGTCGTACGTACAAGATAATAAGTCGTACGTACGAGATAATTTTTTAAATTCCCATGTCCCTAATGCGGGTTCGTAGTCTCGACTGGATCGACCCGAAAATCTCATATTGCAGAATTCAGGTCAAAAGGTCATCAACAACTTCTGATCTGAGAGAACGTCGCTGTCTAATTTTTAAAAATACATTGATGTTACCATGCTAATGGTTCGTTTAAAATGACATAATATTTGATTGAGCTGCACGAGTAAAAAAGTGTTATATAACTTGAGTTACATACTGTGGCAATTTTTATTTTTTAGTTAGGTCTGGGTTTTGCATAATTACCTAGGCCTAACTACAAAAAATATACGCTTTCTGGGGAAAGCACAGAGACTAAGGAAAAGCGCGTTTCTCGGGGCGTTTGATCAAATGAAACAGGGTGACAGTTATTTTCAAATTGAGAGAAGAGCTGAGAAGAGGCAGCTCTAAAATACTGGGTGCCATAAGACCTGCCAAAATGGCAAAAC
>NW_022709509.1:222790-224877 GCF_011630105.1 Anneissia japonica | reverse complement strand
CAGGTTGACAGTTATTTTCAAATTAAGAGAAGAGCTGAGAAGAGGCAGCTCTAAAATACTGGGTGCCATAAGACCTGCCAAAATGACAGAGCACCAATGAATGTATAAATGAGGCCTAAGCCTAGTTATTAATATCAGGCATAGTAATCTGCAGATTCTTGATTACAAGACTAGACCAGGTTAATTACATGTAATGCCGAAATGATTATTATTATTATTATTATTGTTATTATTATTAATATTATTATTATTGTTATTATTATTATTATTAATTATTATGTTACTAAAACCAACCTGTAGGCCTTCCTTAAGGGGAACTTAGACAATGGGGGAATTAGAGAACAATTATATATAATTAATCGATGTTAAGGGAAATAACACAAAAGATATTCCTCCTGGGTTAGTTATTATTTATAGGCCTAGTAAATAGTATTGTTCTTCATTACAAGGCTTAGGTCAAGGTAATTAATGCTGAAATTATTATTATTATTATTTACATTACAAGGATAGTTTGGTCAAGTTCAATAACGCCGCCGAATGGTATATTTTATTTATTTAATAATATTTCTCTTATGCACTCTATTTTTTATTTCATGCTTTAATTTTGTCCCCATTTTTTTTCTTCAAAATTTCAATCAACGTATGTATGTAAAGCGTGATTGTTGGTGTCAGCCTAGGACCCTAGGCCTATTTACTAGGTAGGACTTAACTTAGCCTGTAGTTAGGCCCATAGTTTATCCTCTTTCTCTCTAGCCTCTGGTATTACTGTATCTATCAACACTTTATAAAAGGGGGTACTAGTTGTTATTGTTGTAGATATTATACTAACATATAATAAACATCAAGGTCACAGTTAGTTACACACGTACATCCCATAAATCCGTAAGATATCATAGGCCTACCGTAGGTAAACATAGAAAGAGCAATGATAGTAAAACTCGAGCGTCACGACATTGCGAAGTGTCTGCTCTTGTTCCTCGTATCGAACTTAGTCGAGTCAATCCGAGATGGCCCGAGTGAAGTTTCAGTGAATGTAGTGCGTTAATTGCGGCGTATTTCAATTAACTTATTCGCTATTTTTACTATTTTGTAAAATATTTTTGGGGAGTATTTCAATTAATTTACTCGTTTTACAGTTTTATTATATATTTTTGGAGCGTATTTCAATTTATTTACTCGTTCTTGGTACTGTTGTTTGGGATGTATTTCAGTTTGTTTACTCAATTATTTCAATTTATTTAATACTCGGTTTTTGCACTGATTTATTAAATATTTTGGGGGCGTATTTACAATTTATTTACTCGTTCTTTCTATTGTTTTAATTTAAATTTTGTGAGTATTTGCTCAGTCGGCTTGCCAAAATGCCTATGTTATTATACAGTATTTACTATGGTTTTGTAATTTATATTTTTATTTTTGTACTATTTGTTAAACTTGTATATAATAAATGATAAGAATGTATGGAGTTTTTGTTTTTTACTATCTTCGCTAGGTTTCAGCTAAGGCAGGGTAGCTAAGGCCTAGGCCTGGACTCTACTACTGTATTAAAATAGTTGATTCTCGCTTGATGTCGCCAAATATAGCAAAACTGCTATCCTTTTTATTTGCTATAGTACCTCGGGCTACAGAATATTAAAATCACAGCTTGTTAATGTGAGGGTACAATTAGTACAGTCCACTAGTTATTACGTAACTATAGATAAAGTTACATTTCAGCACAGCACTACCATTGTATAAATACCTAAGAAAATAAAGTGCAGAATATTTTTATATTTCTACATTAACTATGTTACTTCTTGGCTGATTTAATTTATAACATTTTTTATTATAATTAATTAATAATCAATGAGTCCTATTTTTTATGACGTTTAACAAATGTAATTAGATCAAGTATATACTAAGCGGATTAAGCTCTCCTACAAATAGCGTCGGAGAATGTTGGCGCTTGGGTCATTGTTCTCTTCTCTTGGACCTCTTGCATCGTTAAGACGTGTCGCCTATTGTAATATTTTACACCTTTTTGAGCCTTCAAATTCTATGATTTGCCGTTGTTGAGAACATTGCCTGTAACTTAGATGTAAACCGTA
>NW_022709509.1:217220-221302 GCF_011630105.1 Anneissia japonica | reverse complement strand
CGGTCAACCATGCAATTCTCTACTAGATACCGGTTCCCAAGTGACGACCATAACTTTGGATTTCATCCGCAACCACCCCACTTTGAAGATGCAGAGTTTTCTGCAAGTTGATGTAAACATTGAAGGGGCTGGGGGTCAACGTGTACCCTACCTTGGTGTCATCCATGTTGATCTTGATGTACTAGGAGTACAGTTAGATGCTGTTCCAGTAATGGTAGTACCGGCAACGGTTTCTAGAGAGACAATGCCTTGCCTGGTGGGGACTAATGTTATGCGTCCGATTCGTGATCAGCTTCATGGGTGCTATGGCCGATCTTTCATGAGTATGGTCAAGAAAGAATCTACTCCATGGTACACAGCGTGTCAAGCTATGAATTGTGATGGGATGGATTTGGCGGATGCTAATGGGAAAATAGGAAGGATTCGTTACATGGGACGTCCTCTATCGATTAAACCAGGAACCCAACTGGACATAATGGGAAGTACACCAAGACACACTCGCCACCGTTCGTTTTGTGGACTTGTTGAAGATGGGGATACAAATGCAAAGTTCAGGATAGGCACTTCGCTTTCCGATGTCGACAACGGTAAAGTAAATGTGCGAGTATGTAACCTGTCTTCAGATGTAGTTGTACTGAACAGAAACACCACTATTGGCAACTTGTTGTATGCAGCACCAACCAAAGTATTCTCACCCGCCATCAATAACCAATGTTCTGTCTTGCTGGGTAACCAAGGGCTGGCACAGATGCCTGATGTACATATTCCGACTGACGATTTATCAGCGAAGGATAGGAAGACTGTTGAAGACCTACTCACTCAAAACAAAGATGTTTTCTCAACTGGACCAGATGATTTTGGCCATACCAATACTCTCAAACATGAGATTCCGCTCATAGACCCAACACCATTCAGGATGCCGTACAGGCGTATTCCTCCATCGGATTTTCAAGACGTCCGCCAACACCTTCAAGAACTCCAAAGTGCAGGAATCATTAAGCCGAGTAAAAGTCCTTTTGCCTCACCTATCGTGATAGTTCGCAAAAAGTCTGGACAAATACGACTATGTGTCGATTACAGGAAGATTAACTCACGAACGGTCCGAGATGCATATCCGCTACCTAGAATTGACGAGTCTCTAGATGCCCTAGGGAAGGCGAAATATTTTTCAAGTCTAGATTTAATGTCGGGCTATCTTCAGGTCCAGATGTCTGAAGAAGATCAACCGAAGACAGCTTTCACCACTCCCCTGGGTCTATTTGAATATACAAGGATGCCCTTTGGTTTAGCCAACGCTCCTGCTACGTTTCAACGACTCATGAATGTTGTATTTGGAGATATGAATCTGACGGAGGTTCTCATCTATTTGGATGACATCATCATTTTTAGTTCCACAATCGATGAACATATCTTAAGACTGGAAAAGGTTTTTTCTCGTCTACGTGATCATGGGCTCAAGCTTCAACCCAGTAAGTGCCATCTACTTCAGAGAGAAGTAAAGTATCTAGGACACCTTGTATCCGCAGCTGGTATTGCCACCGATCCAGAGAAAACTGAAGCCGTAAAGGAGTGGCCAATTCCCAAGAACAAGAAGGATGTGAGAAGTTTCCTGGGTTTTACAGGCTATTATCGGAGGTTTATTCAAGGTTACGCACAAATCGCAAAACCATTATTTGAATTAATAGGTGGAAAGAGGAAGACGAAAGGTCGAAGCCAGCCTCCTGAGTTCAAGTGGACTGAAGCATGTACGAATTCGTACCATACTCTGAAACAGAAGATGATGTCCACTCCTATTTTGTCATACCCAGATTTCACCTTGCCATTTATTCTGCAGACTGATGCATCATTCGAGGGGGTTGGAGCTGTGTTAGCACAGATACAGAATGGAGAGGAGAAAGTTATTGCATATGCGAGCAGAAGTCTCACCGCCGGAGAAAAACACTACCCCGCCCATAAGCTTGAGTTCCGGGCACTCCACTGGGCTGCATCCGTAAAGTTTAAAGACTACATATATGGACAGAGGGTAATGGCTCGCACTGACAACAACCCTCTTACGTATGTCTTAAAATCGGCGAAATTAGATGCACATGGCCAGAGGTGGGTTAACGATCTGGCAAAATGTGACATGGAGATCGAATATCGACCAGGCAAGTCAAATGACAACGCAGATGGTTTGTCACGTATTTCTCGATCTGAAGTTCGAAAGGCCCTCGATAACTCAACTGGCATCATCCGACTTAATGAGAAAAACACCGTGAATATCTGTTCATCCCAGCTTCTACCAGAACTAGATGCTCAAGAAATTATTAATGCCCAGCAAAACGACAATGTCATAAGAAGGGTGATAGACATTTTCTCCACGGGTATGAAGCCTGGTAGAAGGAAAGCCAAACAGGAAACATTTATGGTACAGAAATTACTTCGCAGATGGGACCACCTAATCATTACCTCTCAAATTTTAAAGTATCAACAAGACGGTCAAACTCCAAAACTCATCCTTCCTCGACAATATCGTAATAGACTTCTAAGAAGTGCACATGACGACATGGGTCATTTAGGTTTTGACCGTACGCTGACCTTACTAGAGGATCGCTGTTACTGGCCTGACTTGCGCAAAGAAGTGCGTAAATATATCACTAGCTGCAAGAGATGCACTTTAAGGAAAACCAAGGACCCTAAGGCACAGGCACCCCTCCACAGTATTACATCAACTCGCCCGCTCGAACTTCTCTCATTGGATTTCCTTAGCCTGGAGGCGTCTTCAGGAGGTATTGAGAATATTCTTGTTGTAACAGATCATTTCACCCGATATGCCCAAGCCTATCCAACCAGAGATCAGACAGCTGCTACTGTGGCCCAGACATTATGGCGAAACTTTATTATACATTATGGGTTACCTGAGCGAATCCACAGTGACCAGGGGAAGTGCTTCGAAGCTGATATCATTCAAGAATTGTGCAGCCTTCTCAACATCAAGAAAAGCAGAACCACACCCTACCACCCACAGGGAAATGGTATGACAGAACGCTTTAACTCTACACTGTTAAATATGTTAGGAACACTTCAGCCGCATCAGAAGCCCCGATGGCGGGAACACGTCGAAGTGATGACACATGCCTACAATTGCACCAAACATTCCTCAACTGGGTTCACCCCATTTTACATGATGTTTATGCGAGAACCTAGAGTCCCAGCAGATTTAGTGTTTCAACTGGAAACCAACTCGGATGAACAAGAAGATACAACGGCTACTGCCTATGTCCATCGCCTCAAACAACAGCTTCAAGAAGCCTATGGCTTAGCAGGCACTCATGCAAATGCAGCTAGAAGTAAACAGAGAAATGCATATGACAAGAAGTCCCGTGGTGTTGACTTGGATATTGGTGATATTGTTTTGGTGGCGAATAAATCTTTGCGTGGTCGTCATAAACTTAAAGATAGATGGGAAGAAACCCCTTATGAAATTATTAGTCACATCCCTGGTCAGCCAACGTTTACTGTTCGTCGAGTTGGAGATGGACGTGAAAGGACTGTACACAGAAATTTGTTGACACCTTGTACTTTTGGACGTCAAAGTGATGATACCGAAGATGAATCGCAAATTTCTGATGATGATTCCGATGATACGAGAAGTAATGCAGTTGACTTACTACCCCCTCCCAAACAGTTCCAAACACCACCTCAACACCCTGCTACTAAAACAGACTTGCGTATGGATGGGCACTGCAGTTCTCACCATCCTAAAAGGGTCAGACTCCCACCTAAAAGATATGGGGAATGGACCTGTAATTAAGAGTATTAACAGTTAATATTAGTATTATGTATCTCTACCATCTTGTTGGGACAACAATTTCTTTTAAGTAGTGGTGGATGTAGTAGTGTATACAGTACTGTACATAATTCATTTCGACGACTATTATAGTATAACATATAATTTTTTTTTTTTAGTTATGGTAAATTGGATATTGGCATATTTGTTGTTGAGGACAACAACCTTTTAAGCAGTGGTGGATGTGAGGGTACAATTAGTACAGTCCACTAGTTATTACGTAACTATAGATAAAGTTACATTTCAGCACAGC
>NW_022709509.1:199030-217000 GCF_011630105.1 Anneissia japonica | reverse complement strand
AGACAGGTCAACAGTGATTTTAGACTAAATCAGAGATTAAACTGTTTAAGAGCAAAACTTAGGGAACGTAAAGACTGCCTTTGATGTTTACTAACTATAGTGAACATGACGCCACGATAGTACAATTTATATAATGAGGCCTGTAGTAGGCATAGGCCTCAAGTATATAATACAATTATATACATGCCTTCATTTGACTCCACATTTAGTTTAGTTAAATGATTTGAATGATAAGATCCTTTGTGTGTACAAAATATACTTTTATTGGTCTTGTGAAAGCAAAAGTACAGTACAAGAAATTACGTCGTTGTTGGCAAACCATATGAAAATCAATACATAATACAGTACAAATAGTAAAAACGGTAAAGTATATTCGAAAAAAAAAAACATTAAGTAAAGAAAAAAAGTGATAAATTAAGTGATGTTTACCAGTACTGGGTTCATTTTTCAGATATATCGCCAAAAGATCCATGCTTGTATATTCCATGTATTGAAGTACGGAACGCCTTACTGATATTACACACCATGGCACACACTACGAATATTGAGACTTTTCAGGTGATGGAGGAACTCGCCAACGCAACCATTGCTTTGAATAATAATAGCAGATTATTTATAATATCGTATACAAGGATAGAGCAACAGATTGAGTACAATATATCCAAACTGTTGGAAAATCATCCGATTTACCATCTTACAGGAAGTGAGAATGAAGGTATTTCACCATTGTTTTGCAGTGACCATGACATAATGTTGACTAATCAAAGATATCCTGCTGTAGAATTCAAGCCTCCGGATGAAAAGGAAAAGTTTAAGTGGGGGTATGTAGTGGCAGAGCCATGTTATGGTGAACCATCGTACCTGAAACTTAAAGCCGTAGATACAGAGTCTTTGCATCCTAAATTCAGAACTGCAATTGACAAAGATGGGTATCTTAATGGCGTTATTTTCTTAAAGCTTGATTTGCAAGATTGCAACTTTAATTACCAGATTTGTGGCCCTGCAGTTACCTTAAATGCTACAAATTCATTAACAAGCCATAATACTATGGATATAGTCCCTTGTTTAAAATCCAACTCATGGCCTCCTGTGTCTGAAGGTTTTTTTAGTAGAAAGCGACTAAACAATTGGCCAACAACAATTCTAGAAAAGATAAAAAATGATGGTTGCTTAGTTGTTGCTGTTGGACAGCGGCACAATGCCTGTAACGATATTCAATGGAGATGGTCATTTTCCTTAGCAGAGAAAGAGCTCCTTCAAGAAATGAATGGTTCGTTACCAGAATGTCTGTTGACGTTGAAGGCACTCAAGATAAAGTACATCACCATCACCTATGAAGAGTCTGACGAACCAACCCCATTCTGTTCCTACTTTATCAAAACTGCTTGCTTGTGGGTATATGAAACTTTTCCACATGAAGGTTACAGCGTCATGGATTTGGTTAGAAAGCTGCTTAACTGGTTGATCGATTGCTACCAGCACGGGAATCTGCCACATTATTTTATTCCCAGCCAAAACTTGATTGGGCATTTATCAGAGGAAGTACGTTATGAAGTGCAAGAAAAGTTAAAAACAGTTAACAGTCAAAATCTATGGAAGATGGTGATGTCATGTGTCAGTAAATTATATTTCGAAGGCGAAATAATAAACTCGATGTGTGATAAGCTGGAGATTGCTAAAGTCAGTGAGGGCGATGACTATGAACTGCTGGAAACTAATCTTTTGCATCATCCTATGGCTAAGAAAGAGCTTGAAAATGTAATTCGTCATATATCACCCCATGGCTTCATGTATGATAAATCCCAATATATGAGAATTGTGGATTTGCTTTCAAATGAGTGCGGCAAATTAATCATTGCACTTGAGCACTTTCTTGAAGATGATACATTTTCAGGATCTCAAATGTCCCGGGAGATTTTAGCTGTTCCTGAGATAGTCATATTGCCGATTATAGACACCATAAATGATTTAGTGCCGGATGGATATGGACAAATGTTTCAACAGTACCTGTATAGACACTTAGGTGATGTTTATACATATCTATTTATTTATTTACAAACCAGAGGTTTGGCAGTGAGTTCGAGTGATATGTATATTTGCCGGCGTAAACCGACCCATTATTATAAATTAGGGGCTGAAATAGTATATCCTGACAAATGGACCGATCATTGTGTTGGTGGACTAGTTCTTCTGGCAAAATACTTTTATTTAATAGGCGATTATAAAAGTCTGGAAAAACTATTATCCGTCATTGCATTCGCAATAAAATCTTCTAAGAAAATTGAACAATATATGGACAGGTATATAAATTTAAAAATAAAAAAGACTGTAGACTTGCCCATGAGTTCTTGGGCCGCTGATAAAAAGCTGCACACTCTTGCAACTGTATGCAATACCTCGTTCTATTTGCATCCAGTCGTCTTCGTCTTTTATATGCAGGCTAGGGTCGCTTTAAAAGAAGGTGATATGGAGAAGGCCTCTGTGCATTTGAAGGATATGAAAAAATATGCCACATTGATTTCGAGAATAGATATAAAGAAGAATGCCATGTCTTTAATCAAGATTATAGAAAACGAGATAAACCCCCCAAACACAACAGGTATCTATAAATTGCGACTAATATAATCCACTTCTCACCGCCAATCTCTCTTCTATTTCACAACAGTTAAATGTTACATTATAATATAATTTAAAGATTGGAATGTGTTTATTAATGAATTCAATACTGAGTTTAACCATGTGTTTATTAATAGTAAGGAATCGAAGTCAGAAGTTTGGAGATCTCATTAAGTATTAGGTTCACTTCTAGACACTACAAATGATATAAAGTATAGAATTATTTTAGCAAATGTAGCATTTAATAATTTTAATAACATGTGGCTAGTGAAAAATATTTATATGGATCTGAAGCTTAAATTGTATGATGTATTAGTGGTGTCTATGTTGTTATATAATTGTAATAGTTGGTCGGCTCCTTAAGGTATCATGAGAAAAATCGATACTTGTCATAATTCCCACCTAAGAATAAATATAAAATATCCCAGACGGATTAGTAATAACAAACTGTACGAGGTAACAAGTGTTAGACCTTTATCTGAAATAATGTAAAAGTTGAGGTGGTTTATGCTTGGTAATATATTAAGAATGAGCGAGGATACTCCTGTATATTGTGCTTTAGTATTTCCTGTTGTACATTCTAATCAATTAAAGGGTCGCACAGGAAAGCACCAAAATAATCTGTTAAGAACACATATGGAGATTTAACGTCTAGAAATGTACACATGTGTAACTCTAACGATTTAGATTATTTGCTTGAGATTGCTAGTAACAGAAATTTGTGGAAAATGTTTTTTTTTTCCGTTAATGTTTTAAAGAAATCTATTATTATTTGTATACGCGTAAGATAGACTTTATCAGAGTTTGTAAACTCAATGATTATTGAGATTTTACGAATTTTTGGAATAAAGTGATATATATATATATATGTTCTGGAGATTAGACGTAAATAACTTTCTCGAAGACAGATGCGTAATTTAAGTAAACTCTATTTATTTTTGTTCTTTCTTTCGCCGGGGTTTTAACAACAACCCTGAATCTCGCTCAACACTACGCCCTCTCTCTTGACGTGACCTTCACAAAATCAAAACAAATGCTGCCCTCTATAATCTAAAAATTCTAACTAGCTATCTCAAAAACATCCTTCCCTTCCTTGACAAACTAATGTCAAAAAAACTAACTAACTTTAACATAAATTAGTCCTTTCTGTGTTTAACAAAATTTAAACATATGCAATACCAAATCAAACGTTAAAACTAAGTGTTCTTGTTCGAGATTATTAAATCATTCTCAGAACTATAATAAAATACTGTACTAACAGTTAAAGATGATATTACTAAACCTGGTGTAAAAATATCAACTATCTAATTACTACTAGTGTACTTCTACATCCATCATGCTGTGTGATTTAACTTCAAAATGACTACTGTACCACATTTATTTCTTATTTGGTTTTAGTTATTGCATGCTTTACTGTATATTTATATTTTCTATGTTTGAATATGTATTAAAAGTTATATTATCTTCATTATTTCACACAGTTAACATATAATCATGTAGTCAAGCATAGTTTATATTAAGAGTTCAAATGTCAGCAATTGTCAAAAAGACCAGCAAAGTAAACTTTATTCGTTGATACACTCTAATGGACATAACTTCACTACCGGCCGAGTTACAGTTCCATTCTGAGTCTTTACTCCAGCTACCCGCACATGCCCGTCGTCCCCAGGAAAGACTTCTCTATTTTACCAAGTGGCCACTTGCCTCTCGCGGTGTCTGGATTATAGACCAACACTATGTCTCCCACCTTAATGTTCTTATGAGAAATGTTCCACTTTTATCTAGTGGTCAATGCAGGAAGATATTCTTTAATCCATCGGTGCCAGAAGTGCCGTACTAGTTCTTGTACTCGTCTCCAACGTTTTTTTGAGATTAAAGTTTGTTTTATCAATGCTTTTAGGAGCAAAAATTCCTCCTACCTGGCCATGAATAAAATGATTTGGCGTCAAAGGGATTATGTCATTAGGATTTGCTGACTGGTATGTTAACGGCCGTGAATTAACAAGTCCTTCTACTCCTGTTACTGCGCTGATTAACTCCTCATCTGTTATATAGGCATCCCCCAAAAATTACCTTTATCGCTCGCTTAGTTGTCTTTATCATCACTTTATGTACTCCACTAAAGTGGGGCGCACCTGGAGGATTCAATCCCCACTTAACTCCATGGGCGGCAGTTTGGTCTTTGATTCTATTTTCATCCAGGTCTCTCAACTCATTTAGCTCGTTATTTGCACCCACAAAATTGGTCCCATTGTCAGATAACACGTTTTCTGGCATACCTCTTCTTGATGCCATTCGAAAAAAATGCATTAAGAAAGGACTCTGTATGTAGGCTCCAAGTCATTTCTAAATGTACTGCTCGTACTTCCAGGCAGGTAAATAAACAGAGATATCTCTTTACTCTGGCTCGTCCTCTTCCCTGCACGGTAATGATGGGTCCACCAAAGTCCACTGAAATATGTGTAAAAGCACGCAGTGACCCTCCCAGTCGATACTTTGGAAGTGGTGCCATCTTTGGTTGTACTGGTTTGGCATTTCTTCTTTTACATTCATTGCATTCCCGTTCCCAACCTCTGATTGCTTCTCGTTCTGACAAAATCCAATATTTTCCTGAGAGTTGGGAGAGAACATAATTTGTTCCAGAGTGTAATGCCAGCTGATGTGCATTCTTGATTATTAGTTTGGTGATATGTTGTGTCTTTGGTAAAATGATCGGGTACCTTGTCTCACAGGCAATACACTCATATTTTAGTCTCCCATCACAGCGTAGAATGCCATCTGTATCGAGGATTGGGTTCAGTGGTTGTAACTTTGATCCCATAGGAATTGGTTTATCACTTTTTAGTGCTTCTATTTCTTCTCCAAAACATAGATTTTGTGCTGACATAATTAGTCTGTGTTGTGCTTTTACAATTTCCTCTGAAGTTAGTGGGCCAATTTCACGATAACCGGCTGGCAATTTGCAGTTCTGTAGATAACGAACGAATAACTGTTGCATATACTCTGCTCAGTCTAATCCAACTAGAGAAACTTGCGGGGTCAAGTCGACTTTCTCTTTCTTGTTTTGGTTCAACGAAGAATGCAAGTTCCTCATTTTTGTCTTTGTATGAACGTTTCATTTCAGAATTTTCTTTAATCTTCAATGTGATCTTGTTTGATGGTCATTCTGTTTTTTTCTAGAAACAAGAATTTAGGTCCCTTCCACCACTTTTCTTCTCTGATCAGGTCTGGGCATAGGCGTAGATCCCGGGGGGATGGGGGATATATCCACCCAATATTTGACAAGGGGGGATGGTCAATTGTATCATCCCCCCAATATTTTGACTATGTATGGGATAAAATGGAGCTTTACACACTTCAAAAGACTGTCACAGAAATAATTTGCACTGTCTTATGCGCTTACAAAGATGAAAATTAGCATAATGTATTAATGTTGATAACAACATTATTTTATCTGGTACCAATCTAAGCTCTTCTTTCCTTATATGTTAGATGTGCTTGCAAAGAGAGCCACGTTTCACATTGAAGGGTGTGTACGACATCAGTAATGTTATATCAATTCCAAGAATGTTTAAGGTTATATCGGTTGATGAGGAATTTATTGATTAGGCTTATAACAGCAAATTGCATCAATTTATTTTGCAAAAACAAGGTTTCTAGCTTCAGAGGGGGAACATCTCCTGTCCGTACAAGGGCACACATTGGCGCTAACACCAGGCGCGTAACAGGGGTCTTGGGTCAGAGTGGGTATATTTTTTTTTAATTTTTTATTTCAACCATCCTTAAAGAGGGTAACCCTTCTAGTTTAGCCCAGTAGGTTAACTGACATTCAGGGGTCCTCTTTAATAAAATTAAAGAACAGTACAAACAACATCATCACAACATAATAATAATAATAATAATAATAATAATAATAATAATAATAATAATAATAAGAATAAGAATAAGAATAAGAATAAGAATAAGAATAAGAATAAGAATAAGAATAAGAATAAGAATAAGAATAATAATAATAATAATACATACATACAATCCTCATTTCCCGGTTAGTAATTTACCATACCCACTCCCCATATAGAAAACAATACGACATAGGGCTTTAATATCTTATTTATAATATAGGCTACACACGTGTGTTTGAAACTAAATATAAGCATTTTCATCATGGTTGTATTTATTACAAACACTTTCTTTCACCATCTACACACATTGAGGCCCTTCTTTTAGGTTAAAATATTTTTGTGTTTTTAATTTTAATTTCGTCTGAATTGATGAAAACTATCTAAAATGTGCAATTTATAGAGGAAATTGGCCTACCGTAACAAGAAATGCGCGCCAAGAATTTGAGAATTTTAGGCACTTTCTGAGGATGCATTTGTCAAGGAGTGGAGATAGATTTCCAAAGATGGATATTTTCCCCTTGTCCCCCAGTGTTTTTAATTCTAATTTAGTTGGAATTGATCAAAACTCCCTAAAATGTGCAATTTGTAGAGGAAATTGGGCCATGTTAACAAGAAATGCGCGCAAAATTTGAGGTTTTTAGGCAATTTTAGGGGATGAAATGGCATTTATAGAGGGGTGGGGAAGATTTTTCAAAGATAGATATTTTCTCCTTGTCCCCCAGTGGTTACGCCATCGGGCAGAATAGATCAAAGGAGTTATGACAGTTTTTGAAGTGGAGAAGGGGTTGCATGGGTGTTGTGAGTCTGGTCATTATGATATCTTCCTTTTTATTCTTGTCTATATTTTTCTCTTCTCTTTTTCTTTCCTTTTCCTTTCCTCTTCTTTCTCTTTCCCTCCCTCCCCCTCTTTCTTTTTTCTTATTACCTAGCCCGGTACGACAGCTTGGTTGGCCCGGTAAAAACCGTCAGGGGAGGGGCAATTTCCCCTCCCCCCGCGCCTGTTACGACACTGGCTAACACGCCAATCATCAATGAAAAATATTTTTCTACGCCACTGGGTCTGGGACATTTAGACCTTTTGTTAGTAATTTTGCTGGATTCTCTTTAGTTTGTATGTGTCTCCACTGGGCCGGTTCAGTCCCTTCCTGAATTGCTCCAACTCGGTTTGCCACAAAGGATTTAAATTTTCTACTCATACCCCTTATCCAGTACAAGGTGTCCATACTGTCAGACCACATAGTCTATAGTTGTCTGTCAATTTGTTGGGCCTCTCCTATCTTCTGTGCCAACCTGAGTCCCAATACGGCAGCCATTAGCTGCAACCTCGGAATACTGACAGCTTTTAATGGGGCTACTCGAGATTTTGACGCCACAAGTGCACATGAGATAGTCCCATCTAGATAAGTATACTGTACATATGCACAAGATCCGTATTCCTTTTCCGATGTATCACAAAATACATGTAGCTATAAATGACTGGTTGGTCGGTCATTTTTTAGGCAACGTGGAATTCGTAGAGCTGTCAGATACTGGAGACCCTTAAACCACTGTTCTACCTTGCATGCAAGGCTTAACTCTAGTGGTTCGTCCCATTCGTGTCCTTGTATCCATATTTCCTGAAGTAAAATCTATGCAATAATTAGGTTCGGTGCCAAAAGCCCAAGAGGATCAAACAATGTAGCGATCCATTTTAAAAAGGATCTTTTTGTCCAGGTGGTCATTTCCGCTACTGTAGGATTTATCTTGAAAGTAAAATAATCGTCTTTAGGAGTCCATCGATTGCCAAGAGTTTTTACTTGCGGCAGATCTCTTTTGTCTAGATCTACCTCAGCTGGGCAGTCTTCCTGTGAAATTTTCTTTAGAATTTCTGTCTTGTTTGACAGCCACTTTCTTGTATGCATACCAGCCCGCTTCAAGAGCTGTGACAACTCCTCATATAGTTGTATCCCTGCATCAATATATGTTGTGGAATCCATACTATCATCCATATATGTGTTGAAAAGCATTGTTTTTAATGCATGAGGAAATTCTTCGCTGAATCGTCTGGCATGCTTCTGGGCTACATACTGAGCCATAAGTGGTGATGGGTTTATACAGAACACCACACGTTGAAATTCATATGTATCTGGTGTGCGTGTTATATCATTCTCTCGCCAAAGAATTCGATGGTATGGACGGTCTTCTATCTGTAGCTGAATTTGAAGGTTCATTTCTGAAATATCACACATGATGGCTATTGGATTTTGACGAAATCTCAAGTGTACGCTTGATCATTCTGAAGTTTTGGTCCAGCCCAGATATAGTCATTCAAGCATTTGCCGTGTGTTCGTGCTGCTGCATCAAACACAATTCTAATCTTCGTGGTTTGTTTTTCTGGGTGCAGAATGGGAAAATGAGGCAGATACCATGTATTTAGAGGGGTATCCTCTTCTGGTGACACTTTGCAGATATATCCTTTTTCCTGATATTTCTGGATTATTTCATCAAATGCTTTTGCAAGGTGTGGCGATCTCAGCAGCCTCTTTTCCGTATTTTGTAGTCTTTGTTCCGCTAAGTGATAGCTGTTCGGCATTTTATGCAGCTTTCTTTCATCTTTCCATGGAATGCCTATGCTGTATCTGCCATTTTCATAAGCCAGTGATCTTTCAGACATTTGTAATGTTGCTTTTTTCTCTTGCTTGATTGTGTAGTTGTTTTCAAGTGTCTCAGGTGTGTCCCAGTATCGACGGATTAAATTGCTTATTTCATCACTTGGTTTTGTGAAGTTTGTTTGTGCCCTCTTTTGCGGAGAGCCAATACTGACTTTACCAATGCATGTCCATCCAAGTGGAGTTAATCTGGTTATTGGTTCTCCAGGATATCCTCTTATCTCATGTATCGAATACATGAGTTCTGCTTGGTCTGCCCCTATTAGATAAGTCCACATGATTTCTGTTTGTCCCTATTTCAGTGAACGGAATGTTTTCAAGATGCTTCCGGGAGTGTTTTTCAATACTCCAATTAACTGCCTGCATGTTTCCCGTCACCTTTTCTGTCGTGTAGGCCCATATCGTTTTCCTTGTTTTACCATCAAGAATACCGACACTGAATTCGACCAATGAACTTTCCAACATTTCCTGAACTCCGTTTAAAGCATTAACTCTCAACTGCTCCGCCTCTCCTTCAAGCCCTAGTTCTGCTGCTATGTCTGAATTTAAATAGCTTTTTCTGCTAGCTTCATCAAGAAGAGTATTTACTTTATTTGTTTTTTCCCTTTACATACTAATACTGATACCGTCCTGAGAGCGACAAATTCACTGTTATGACACGCCATCGTTGTCGTGGCTGGAGGAGTAGTACTGGAGGTTGTAAGGTCATTGCTACTTTTCCTTAAATTGTTAGCTGCCAGTCTGGAAGCTTGGTTGTATTCCGGATCATGGAAGAGGCGATAATGTTTTCTGCGGCACCTCTTGCGTGTCCGCCACTCAAACAGCAAAAACATGCCTTTGCTTCTTTTACTTTACTCCATCGTTGGTTCACGTCCAGTTCCTTAAACACTTCACAGGCATAAAGTGCATGTCTTTCTCCAAAAACAACACATTTCCTCCAACTGTACTGACCTTTGTTGTTTTCTGTATATGTTGTGAATGTCCTGATATTTTGATCTCCCCTACCAATTCCAGCGACTGCTTCACAAGCTGTTGTCAAAAACCGGGCTTCCTGGTTAATGAATTGTCTCAATGATTTGGTGTTCCGAATGTAACCATTGTCAAATACCAAACAATGATACTGGGAAAGTAGTGATTTATTCAATTTTATTTAAGTGTGATGTATAGCGAGCAGCTCTCAAGCTCGTGACTGTTGTCAGTTTCTTCCAAGTTTAGTGCTAATACATCCAGTAGCTCTGCAAACTTTTCCAAGTCCTTTTCATTACCTTCTTGTATCGGCTTAAAATTCAAACCTGAGCATTATTTGTCTTGGTTGTCCCCCATACTTGCGCTCCAATCTCTATTCGCTACTACATATGTCTTTCACCATCAGCAACTTATATTCAGCAGTAGCATTTGAATTATCCACACATGCTATAAACGCAGACTTCCATGATTCATAATTTCTCTTATCCCCCTCAAATTGGGTATCCGTACTCTTGTCAATAATCTGGAAGCATCATTTTAAACTATCGTTGGCCTGCCACTGGTGTTCACTACACTACTAGACGTCAACCCTGGTGCATACTTTGGAGGTGCATTGCTTATGTGTGGTGAAGAGGTGTTATAAGGATTATCTGGTATTCAATTCAATTCAACATTTATTTACTTCCTTTTTGAATCAGACAAATATATTACAATTGATTTAAAAATGCAGGAAAGGAAGAAGGCAAGAACCCGAGAAGATAATGAAAACCAATCTCGTGAAGGGACAGCCTGAAATGAGAGAAAAAATGAGATTAACAAAAGAGACAAAAAGACAAAACAGGACAGAAAGGGACAAAAAACAATACATTCAAAACAAGTCGAAGACAGACCGACAGACCGCGCGAAATGTAGCAACCAAGTGGAGATGGAGGAAATTGAATAAATGTTAAAAATTAGTAGTCAGAAGTTAAGAGTTTTTGAATTGGTTAGTAAAAATGTTAATGGAAGATGCATTTATATTTATTAAGTGTGAGGGTAACGAATTCCAAAGTTTGGAGCCCGAAAATCTGATGTTGTGCTGGAAGTCATTGGTTCTATGTTTGGGTATACGGATATTAGCACAGTTACGTGTGCTGTAATTATGAAAGGAATAACTGGATTTAAAAGTGTTACAGAAGGGACAAGGTAAGAGACCATGGTAGGAGGAGTACATAAAAAGACCTTGCTGAGGGGTATCTGTTTGCCTGTGCATATTGTCCAACATTGGCTGGTGAAATATGCTGTGGTTCGCTAACCCATGGTGTAGAATTGGTGACATGTGACATACCTAGTGCTTGAAGGTCGTAGCCGTCGGCAGGTTGAACAAAAACTGTGTTCACAGGTTGTTTTATAGTCGTTCCTGGATGTGTTGTGTATGTTGGTAATCTAGTTGGTACATCATTCACCTGGGTTCTGTGAGGGATATTATGATTCTCATGAGTTTGACCATGCAGCTCCATATAATGGTGTTTGCTGTAGTTGTTTGCAGAATGGAAAATTAGTGTGGTCCATTCTGTAGATGCTGGTGCACAGGTAGATGGAGTAAATGCATCTTGCTCTTTGACACTGCTATGTTGGCCTATTAACTTAGGCCTAGGTTCGTCTATAAGTGAGAAATTAGTGTGTTGTTTTTGGCCATGGCCCTGTACTACTCTTCATCTAGTTCGTTTGTTAATTTTTCCATTTCGTCTTCAAGTTTTGATCTAGACGTTGTTTCATGATCATAGTCTAACTCCTGTTAACTACCACTGCTACTGTCATTAAGTCTAAGAGTAGTTGGCCTAGGCCTAGTTAGTTAAAATTACCCTTTCTCGGGCTGCTAGTGCGGCTATGGTGTTTTCTACTGAATGTTATATATATTCGTATTGGTCCTCATACTCACGGGCCAGTATCTCACTCTTCTGAAAAATATCTTGATATGATTTCAATTTTGTGGACAAGAGAGTTTCAATTCTCGTAACTTGCTCCAACAATGTGAATGGGGCGACCTGTCCATCGTCAATGGATACACTGAGCACTAGGTTTGCTTCTTCAACGAGCCCCCGAATATACCTAGCTCGTTGGCCTAACTGTCTCATTAAACTGCTTACATCAGACATTTCCCGAGAACTAACCTCGCTCTGGCTACATAAAATGTTCTGGAGATTAGACGTAAATTACTTTCTCGAAGATAGTTGCGTAATTTAAGTAAACTATATTTCACTCTACATGGTTTTACAGTCGTCAGTCAAAATACAAACAGTTTTCGCAAGGACACAGTACGCATGTAGGATTAGCGAAATGCATTTTTATGAGCACTGTCTGTAATTGATACACCAACTTTTACTTCCTCTGGGCTGCTATTTTAAATTTAGAAGAGCTAAAAGTATACCAATCTTGTAAGTTCTTTTATAGTTCAGTTGACAGGGTTTAATTTTAAATCTGAGTAGGGTAACGCGCTTATGGCTTGTTTGAAGCACACAGTGAAGATAGTACCCAGTGATCACTTTTTTGGCGCTATTTATTCTATTTATGGCATACAGTTTATCCTCTTTCTCATTTTCAAAC
Source organism: Anneissia japonica (assembly GCF_011630105.1). Taxonomy (NCBI): domain Eukaryota; kingdom Metazoa; phylum Echinodermata; class Crinoidea; order Comatulida; family Comatulidae; genus Anneissia; species Anneissia japonica. The sequence continues at coordinate 204,282 of NW_022709509.1, read as the reverse complement.
CACCCTGTGCACATTATCCAGGGACTGCATTTTTCTCCTTACTTTATTGAAAATGTATTTATCGAAATTTATAATATGTTTTAAATATATATATTGTTTAATTATTTTTTTTAATTCACGAGCCAAATTAAATTGCCCAGCGGGCAGAATTTGGCCCGCAAGAAATATATGTATTATATGCAATGAAATAAAATATGCTCGGATTGCATTATCAGTATGAAATTATCTTTTACAATCATTATTAAAATGAGTATTTTGTCATGCTCTGGATGAGCATTCAGAATTATATCAAGTTGCCTAAAAATATGCTATTTGTGGTAGGTCTTTACTGAATTATTTCTTAGCAGTTTTAATTATTCAGTACATTATAGCTTTAATTATTCAGTACATTATTGCTTAATTAAAGGTGCAAATAACGTACCAGATGATGAAATTAATATTAAAACAGCCGTTTTGATACACATTAAATGTTTAATTGTTTAGTTTCGATTTATTTTCAGTAAGTCATAATTATTCATATTGTGTATGCATGTATGATTAGAATAGAAAATTTAAAGTATGTGGTAATCCTCCAGAAACAAGCCTTCGGCCTTAAAGGGTCATCCTCGGCGTTCCATGTTTAATTCCTATAAATGGTGATGTGCGTTTATGATATATGAAAATGAGATGTAAGAAATTACATTGGAAGCAAAACATGTAACGCTTTTAAATAATAAGATAATTAATTCTAGTCAAGTGAAATGTTTTACAGGAATTAATTTAATCTTCTTGTCATATAAAGCTAAATCTATCCCACGCAGGACACTATCCCGGTATTTCTGAGTCTGGGTTTTGGGGCCGGAAGATTATTATTTACGTGGTGAATCAAATCATGATAAATAGACCTTGGTCTAAGTTATTCATACCTAACTACAGTAAAAAATTAAATTATTTCAAATTTGTTCCATATAAAAGCATCTCTTCCCTACACACCATACCTCTTTTTCCAAACACGACAAATTTTGACAAGCGACCATGTTTTCAATAAGCCCAGCAACATCAAAGGGACCACCGCTAGTCGTCTCCTATAGGAGAATGGAGCGCGTCACAAATCCAGGGTACAACCAACTATAATTAGGACAACTTATGGTGGGTAGGCCTACTATATTATATTTAGACTGGTCTGTTTGTTGCTTGAAGTCAGGTCATTCAATTTTGTTAAAAAAAGAGTGAGGCTGCGTCAGAGAAACTACAATCTGGCTTACAAACGACATATTGAGTTGTAAATTATTGGTCCGGCCAAAACCAGACCAGCCGGACCGCTTCCGACGCCCTTGATAAACCATAACGTTTTTAACGGTCGTGAATGTTATACTGTAATATAACATTTTCTGTTTGCTGGACACTTATGGCTGCTGTGGTCATACATACAAGGGAAATCTTCTACATCGTAGCGTTCATCAAGGATTCCTTCATGATGTCCCACTTACACAGTGACATGCCATTATGCAACGTTTCCATACAAATCAGTAATGGGGGCATATCTACCTATGCCCTTCTGTAAAGGTTCAGAGCAATCGAGTTTTCTATTAAAGTAATGCCCAAAGTTTAGATTGGTTTCTGTCTTTCATTTATGTAGCATGATGACGTACGTAAGAATAAATATTAGATGAAATATTGTTTTTTTTTGTCTCAATTTTCCACTAATTTTGATGTGACTTATATCATAATTTTGGATGGCTTTACTGATAACCGAAGGTATAATTATTATTAACTAATTAATTGTATGTATAACTCCATGAAGAAACCTTATCGTTTATCTAGATTACTCAGATCTTGGTGAATCACGTCGTCTGCTTGACACATCGAGATCCAGTCGTCGTCCAATGAAAACTTCTGGGCAGCTAGGTCTTTCCTATTCATTTTCTGAACATTGAGCATTTAAGTCTTCTGAGAAACTTGAAAAAAGGGTTAGCCACTAAGCAGACAAAATGCCAACTGAGGAAGTACCGATGAAGAAAACAGTGAAATCGAATAATCAAAACTCGAATGGATATAACCGCAATCTCTGCCGATTACGACCAACAAATTTTATCCTTGGATTGCTTATAGTGGGAATAACTTCAGTTGTTATTGGATTTGGCTTAGGATATGTTACTGAACCGAAACCTTTGCCTCCTCTCTACATCGATGTACCGGTTCTGTGTCCGTCCCTGGAAACCATTCCGACACCGATACCTAAATTGGAGGAAGAAAATTCAACAACAGCAACGCCGAAGACGACGCCGACAATCACTACCTTACTACTACTGAAAGTCCCGAATATACTCAAGTATGTTCAAGTAAGTACACTGTATTAATAACACCAATATTTATAATTTCCTTTGAATTATAATTATTATTATTGCTATTTTTATTAAAATATAGTTATCATACTGTTTATAATAATACTGCATTATTACTATTATTGTTATATTATTATTATTATTATTAAATATAATAACAATAATCATAACGCCTACGTTTGTTGCTGTTTTACCAATATTATTTCCTCACGATAATCATATACTCTACTGTTCCTTCTCGTTACAATACTCATTACCTCAATTTACCGACCACCAAGTGCCAAAATTCGCTTCCTTACTGATCTTGAAAAATGCCTCAACTTTTGGACTGATATTTCACTTAATGTTGTAGCCTTCGGAGACTTTAATATCAATGTACAAACAGCGTCCAATGATTATAATCACTTGAATGATCTAATGGATATATTTTCCTTATCTCAACTCATCACTTCAGCTACAAGGATTACAAGTACTTCAAAAACAACAATTGATCTCATACTTACGAGCTGCGAACACCTACATAAATATTGCTGTGTTTATACATGGGGTATAATAATCGACCACGATATCATCTATATTTGTCTGTCTGCAAAAATCACTAAAATGAATTACTACTCAAAAACGTTTCGATCATTTTACCAATGTCTGAAAAGTTTGCTCCATATGTAACAGACGTTTAAAGAAAGACTTACCCAAGTGGTTACTGAACAGAACTGATATTATTAATTTAATTCACCAAAGAGACATTTTAAAAACTAAAGCTTATAAGACTAAAAACACTACGGACTTTGACAACTATAGGAAGATTAGGAACCTGGTTACTAAAACCTGTAGAGATGCTAAGGCACAATACTATAAGTCTCACCTTCATTATTGTAAAGGCAACACTAAGGAAATTTGGAGTGGTCTCATTCCCTCTTTAAAATCTAATAGTCTTCCTCATTCCTTTTCTATCAATGGCGCTGATATTTCTGATTCACAATCTATTGCTAATTCTTTCAATTTTTCCTGTGCTAACATCGCCTCCAATATTTCTTCTCAAATTGACTCATCTTCTGTCCCTGATCCAACATATTTTCTTTATTCACATTGATGAGGAATTTGTTCTTACTGAGTTGCGGAAAGTCAATCCCAAGAAATCATCTGGTCTTGACAATATCGATGGAAGCCTCCTTAAAATTGATGCTCCTATAATCTGACCACTCCTAACATTCATTTTCAATCTTTCTCTGAAAGCTGGTTGCTTTCCGTCTTCGGAAAAGGGCTAAAAGTATTCCTATTTTCAAATCTGGCAAGAGAAATGATCTTAATAACTATCCACCTATATCTATTCTTCCCTTATGCTAAAAAATTATTGAGAAAGCAGTAGCTTCACAAATATATACCTACCTAGGTTTTAAATAAAAGTTTAAATTTAGGTCAGCTTACTAAGCTATTACTTCAGTCATAAAAAAAAACCCACACATGCTCATAAAATTGTAGGGGCACACCGCCTAAACCCGCCTTTGCACTGCTTTCGTATTTAGTTTGTTTTACCTGAAAGTTGGTCCAAAGGTGTAGGTGATGTTTCTGCCTCTCCATTTCTCTGGAACTTCTTCACCACCGAGTTCCCTGCAACAAATGAGGTACAGCTTGCTTAATATTCAATATTATATTTTTAAGTTATTGCACAATATACAAGTATCTCAATTAAAATCTTAGGTTCTTTAAGTAATAGACGAAGAGAACGTGTTTTATAGATCTGTTATTGTCTGGTCCATGTGGCATTAATTAACCAATTTATGGTGACGTCAGACACGTTGAAAAGAATGATAGGGATTAGATTACCACATTCACGTGAATAGAGAACAAACTTGTGGTCAATTGGTTACATTATGACGTTTGCCATGTATGCCAATTGTCTTCGAAAAGATACTTTTATAATTAAATAAAACTTATATAGAGTTACCATTACATTTAATTTTTTATCTTTGGCACCATGGTTTATTCACCGTACTTCATTGATCGTGTAAATGCTAAAGATGAAGGCGCAACGCAGTGATCTCAAGAATTAGCTTTGTTCACTCATGTACAAGAGTGCGAAAAGTTTCTTCTGATCGGATTTGAATTCCCAACAAAACCCCAAATAATCCGATTGGTTAAGGCGTCTGTTGAATAAAAGAACAGAAGGCCCTGGACTCGAATCCTGGTTTGAGAAATCTTTTTCACACTCGTAGATTCCTTTTTTGTAATAAAAAAAAAAAATAATTATAGCATTACTACAAGACATATTTAGAGTTTATTTGTATATTGTGCCATGATCATAATTCGTACTTTGTACATTCAATCGTCTTGCAGTACTACCGTTAAAATATAACGTTGAACGTTAGAGAAAAGGTATAAAGTTGTATCTGCGACTGTGAAAGTAAGTGTGCGAGAGTGACGCTGGGTGTATATCTACTTCTAGTAAGATTACTTGTGGCGTCCCGCAAGGGACAAAGCTATGCCCTGTGCTATTCTTGGTGCTCATTAATGATGCATGTGTTGGAAGCTGCAGAAGGTGGAAATACGTAGACGACCTCACCCTGGGAGAGGTTGTTTATAAAGGAGCAAGACCCTCAATGCAGGAGATGTTTAATGATCTTAATAATTGGTGCAATGAGAACAACATGACTCCGAAGCCTTCTAAGTGTCATATAATGACTGTACATTTTTTGAAAGATGCCAGTGTTAATGTAGAGTGCCCCATTTTCAATTTAAATAGCACAAACATTGATGTAGTTGAGCATATGAAATTGCTTGGTGTCATAATCCAATGTAATTTGAAGTGGGACCTTAACACCCAAGATTGTCTCACGGGCATCAAGAAGACTGTTTTGTGTATACTAAAGAAAGCAAACGTTGTTCTTGATGACCTACTCACTGTTTATGCTTCCTACATTAGGCCCA
>NW_022709509.1:190499-199004 GCF_011630105.1 Anneissia japonica | reverse complement strand
ATTGTAATATGATATTAATTTTTTACTTTTCTACTGGAATTATTTGAATGTTTTGATATTTCGATATGTATTTTTCCACCTGACTTGTTTTCCTATGTTGTCTTTATTTGTTGAGTGTAAACAAACGTTTTCAGCCTTTGGCTGTTGTTTTGTTTGTATGTTATACCTTAATAAATAAATATATACATATAAATCATCAAAGTTACATATACAGTGTTTAATAAGGACATGATGGAACATCGTAGGCTACCCTGTAGCTTTTCAACGTATAAAGTCCTATAAAAAGTCATTGTGTAATAAAATGCCCCCGACGGGATATTATCAGGTTTATCGCAGAACCTGCGACCTCTCGCTGACAAGGCGGGCGTCATAGCCACTAGAACACGAAGGCTTCATGGTTGAACAGGTCCCAATAACAGTCAAGAACATTGTATTACACAATGGTACGCCTCACGAGGGCGTTCGGCCAGATAAATCTGGAAATACGACTAGAAATAACCTGATAATATTTGTGTAAGTCAGTTATTTATATAAATATGCTTATATATACACTTATACGCGTGCGTATCATGATTATGTGGAGAAATAGGTCTATTATGTAAATATGAGAAGTAATAATAAAGGCAATATATATGCATTGCTTTAACCATTTTTATTGAAAAAACGAAGTAGGCGAATCTTGATTACAACATATTAATAGTAATACTTCATCATATCTACTTTGTTAGGGTTGTCCTTGCCCCGGATATGAAAGATAAACGTCATAAGTAACCAGCTTGGCGCTGTCTAGCCCTTGTTCGATCCATGTTCTACGGATATATTCTGCATTTTCCTTCTCTGCTAGTGTACCAGCTAGATGAGGCTGAGACGCAAAATACTTGATAAATAGTATACAAAAATATTGTAGTAATTAGGTCTAAGATAGTGTAGTTAATTTGACTAAGGTTTTCCCAAGTAAACATGAATAATGCTAAAATTATTTCCAAACATGCGTTTAAATCTAGTGCATTGAAGGGAGTGTGCTCATAGTGCGCATCTTCCATCTGCATCAGCGACCACATCTGTACAAAAAACAATGTGTCATATATGATAAATTAAAAAAATAATAATAGGCCTAGACCTAATAATAATTATAAAAATAATGACATTTTAAAAATACTTACTTTAAATTTTCTTCAATATTTGATGCATTTATGAAATTTAAAAGTGTTTCCGAAACCCATTCTTTATTGGGGTCATTGTTATCCGTGCAAAAATCCGAGCTACGAATAGTTTCAGGGAATGTTATAAATCCAATAATCAATCCAGTTCCGAGGCTCAGAAGACCAACAGAGATGAAAATCAAGATGCAATGCAATTTCAAATAGAGGAACATATCTTTTCATTTGGGTACTCTGAAATTCAAACCAGCCTTTGCTCATAAACGTGAAATTTCAGATAAATATCTTCTCCTACTATGAATTTGGAGACACTCAGTTAATATTGCTCTACATCTGATAATTTTAAATTGCGTAAAGCTGACTCGAGTATATAGGTAGTTTTGAATAATAATTGTGGTAGGCAGTATTTGTATATTTCATTGTTGTATTAATAGATTGACCTTTAAGTACACACTTATCAGGGAACAGTGAAATTGTAATTTCACTGTTCCCTGCTCTTATAAAATTCATAAATAATTTATTATGTTAAGTGTAAATAGTAGGCCTAGCAGTTGGATATAATTAAATTTTATGAAGAGAAAGCAAAACAATATTAAAGTATTGTCTTATGCCATTAAGTAAAGAATACAGGTCGGCAAAGTGCGGCCTGCGGGAATTAAAAACCCTATGTGTGCTGCCCGCCAAGCAACATTGGCTAGAAAACACCTTTTTTTACTGCCTGACGCTGATTATATGTAAAAAGTGACATAAAACTTATAATAAAGTGGTGTAAAAGCAGTGCTTTGAGGTTTTTGGAAGCTCAATGGAAACATTAAAGTTTGGGTGCGGCCCTCGATGTTAAATCACAAAATCCGACCGATTTTTATGCTCACCCCTGGTTTAGGCATATGGAATTACGTTTAAATTGATAGAAAAACTATTTTAAATGGAACCAGTCAACTCGCCCCTTGCAATGTCTCCCCCTTAAAACTCGCACCCTACAAACTCGCCCCCTACACACTCATTATTTACTTTACGAATGATATATCATCTTATATCGATACTAAAGTAATGTACAGTTTTCTTGATGTTAATGTACTTTGGTTGCAGTTGATACTGAACTTAATAGAATACCATCTCGATAAGACTCAACCATTCATAGTTTAGGTGTTACATGAAAAGAATTGAAAATAATCAGTCGTAATAAAAATAATATTTTCTTGAATATTTGTGGAAAAGTACACTACCTCCGAATGGTACCACTGATTTTTTTCCTTATCATTCAACATCATCCACGCTTAGGCCTGTTTTGTTGTTGTTGTTTTTATTATTATTATTATTATGTTAATACTTTTATTCGCGAGTTAAATATATTTAACTAGTAGGTAGGCCTACAATTTATGTTCATAGACAGAGTAGGTAATTCTATATTACCACTTGCACTTCAGATCAACGTCTAGTGAGATTCGACCATTTAGAAGTTACTGTATATAATGTGCAAATGCTGAGAAGTTTGTCAGATCACCTCTATATTAATTTTTGAAGGCCTAGTATATGAATCTCCTCTTTATTTTTTTATGATATTGCCTTACCTCAACAATGGATGAGCCAAACGATTGTTATCAGGAATAATGATTGATTAATGTTCGTTTATCAAGCTATAAACCCAGGAAACACGTCTCCGGTTAAAGTGTATGTTACTGTTTTGTGCAAAGATTATAGTCTATTATCTATAACAAAAACGAATAAACAACATGCTATGGGATTTTCAAATTGCTGGAAAAGCACTTTCCTGCATTTGCAGACGTCTAATGAATGAATACGAATTCGTATTTTTCCATAATATACTATGAAAAATTAATAATGATGAGGGAGGAGGAGTCTGGAGGAAAATCTACATACGGGCGTCGTCGGAGTCGTTGCATAAAAGCGAGCTCATAGTGTGAACCCGCCACCCCACCCCGTTGGCCTCAAAAAGTCCAGTGTTTCTTATGTACTGGAAGACTAATATGGTTTAAATTTAAATTTTTTCCAAGTAATACAATATTATACACTTATTAATTAGATATCTTCTTAGTTTTTCATTATTGTTTTTAAATTCTTTTTCCACTTCTAGCCTGTTTGATTTGAAATGTAAATGCCATTCCTGTCGTTACCCTTCTGCCGATACCGTGTTCACTTGCAGTCTCTCAGGTCTCGGTGATAATTTTTTACTTTTTTATTAGAAAAAAAAAATCAGCTTTTGACTATGTTTTAGGCTCTAAACTAAATCTACATTTTTCATAGCATTCGTTAAAATATTAAAATAATTAATTAAAAAGTAATAGTCATAGTTTGTTAAAATTCGATTGTTGATTAATAATACATTGTGACATACCGTATCGCATTTATTCGAATAAACACCCCCACTAGAGCCTCATTTGGAATAAAAGTCCTCTCTCAAATAATCTCCCCTAAATGTCTGTAACAAATCTAATGGAGGCAACATCATTCTCAACACATTCTATTAATGCTCTACTCCAGTATAATTACAATTTTTCTAACCTGGTTGGCATTATTATGGTCACGCAGTAACACATTTTTACGATAATTATGTCTTGTAGTTTTCACATTTACATAGAAATTAAGGGACGTTTATTTGAGAATATGTATCTATTTTACACACACACACACACAAACATAAAAACCTCTCTAATAAACTCCTCCCTCGAAAAAACGCCCCCCACCCAAGACCCTGGGTTAGCATATTAACCACTAAGCTATTCAACTCCACACTAAAATGCAAGGTGATCTTAAGGATTATAAGTTTGAGGAGTAGAATTTATTCATTAGAACGATAACATAATTGCACAATATATATAATTCACAAAAGGAGATGGATAATTTATGGCCGGAAAAACAATATACACTGCACTCATGCATGGAATGTTACGTATTAAATAATATATAAACGCCCTCTATAATACACGTATAGTCATTGACTCTTCAAACTATAAGAAAGATAAGCCTATGTGCCTCTGAGACTCGAACCTGGACGACGGTATATCAATACATACATACACCTGTATTATATATATTGTAGGCCTATAACGAAATAATATATTGAAATAAAACAGTGACAAGGTAATAAGATAAGATAAACTGTATTGCTCAGAAATAGGAAATTCAGTTCTCTCATACAATAGACAGTAAAAATATTACAACAATTATCAAATGCAATAAAATATAATTTCAATATAAAATACATATCAAACAACAACCATTAAAAATTTACAACAGTCACCAAAGCACTAAAACAACAGCAAAAATTCTAAAAACTAAGACAAACAATATAATTTGAAGTTATTGCAATATTATTATTATTACTATTATTATTATAATTATTATTATATTACAATTATCATTATTATTATTATTACCATTTCTTCATCATTATTATTATCATACTTCATCTTTTAAATTTTTTGTTAAAAGCTCTTACACCCTGGGGAACGAAGGAGGACGAATAACGGCATCTGTGCGCTGCCGGTGGCCTCAGTCTACCACTTCGGACAATCTTATACTCAATAATTTCAGAGTGAAGGGGATGGGTCACGTCCTTAATGATGCTCTGATACACCTTCTCAAACCGGTTGTGATAAACCGACAGCCAACACAAACCAGTCACTCTCTCAACCTTTCGGATCAGACGATTGATTCTTTCGTTGTCACATATAATGAACTCACAGTCACTCATTGAAAAAAAAAATCTAAAAAAATGTAGGTCCTTATTGGCGTCTGTCTTAGTTGCCTTAAGTTTTAGAATTATGGAAATTCAGTACAAGTCTTTCTTAAGCAGGCATAATGGGCCACAAGTCCTCTATCGAAAACAAGTATAAACTCTCAGTCTCCATAAATTCCAACCAAGGAGACCGTGCTAGTATAAACTGTATCCGATTTATATTGTTTACTAATGGATATAAATATCTTAATATAGAAGGCGTTATGATTTAATGGATCATAACATTTTTAGATGCATAATGCTGCCGCTTTCACATCAAATCCGAACCGAATTTCGAAACGCGTTCATTACCATATGGACAACGGCGTCTACAAGTCTAGGGGATGGGCTAAACGCAGGTGTCCCTATTCTTACATAGTGATCCGATTTTCTAATTGGTTCGGTAGGATTTCCGAGGACCTGTGTAAATTTGCTATGGTGAAAATTAAACTGGACGAAGAACTACATTATAATAGGCACCTCTAGATGCCCGGAAGCAGTCAGGTCCAAATATTGGTGTTACGACATGTCCATGTATAAAACATTATATTCATGATCATATTCATATTCGTATTCATATTTGTATTCGTATTCGTATTCATATTCGTATTCATATTCATTATTCATATTCATATTATTATTCGTATTCGTATTCGTATTTATATTCATATACGTATTCATATTTCAATTATCTATATAATTTACCAGAAGATAGCCGTCACAAATTTGTCATGAACAAATATGATGAAGAAACCAAAGTACATTAAGTAGGCCCTATAAGAAATTGGTGCCTGTCCAGCCCATGTTCGATCCCTGTTACATATATACGAATATATTTTGCGTTTCCTTTGCTAGTGTACAACTATGATGGCTGAGAAGTACGGTACAATTTCGTCTATTTTAAGCCTATAATAACCCCCGATCGCACGCTAGCGGCACCCCTGTATACATGTAGAATATTTTCTTTATGTTTTAAACCATGTTTGAACCCAGATACTGGAATTGAAATTAAAGCAAGTTTTTTTTAAACGTCCAATACAATGTTTAGGTCATTTTCAGGTCTAGGTTACCTCACCACTAAGACACTTCATAACTTTCAAAGAAAGTGGTAATTGAGTGTAGAAAGATTAGAGTCTATCTAGCCCCGCCACATACTTAAATAACAGAAGGTGGCATGTCGCAAATACATAAGACCGCAACGTATTCCACTGATATAACGAAAAACCGCTTTTAGTTCAATACAAGAGTTTTATGTATCCGTGTTCAAAATCGAAGCTGCTGTGAATATCGCTGCCAGAATGCTGGAATAGAACTTTAATATTTTCATATTTTATTACCTTTGTATATCATAATGAATTGCACTAACGACCCTTGATGTTAAATTTTTTTTTTCTTCTTCAAAGGCGGATTGGTCTCTGTTCAATACCGGAACAGCTACCGACATTCGACAAACCTTTAACAAATCCCACTTAGATGCTAGTAATAATACTTTAGCGTAAGGCCTACATTTGCAAATTTTACCGAAATGCATTTAAGGCCAAATTTGAAAAAAAAATTAAGAATCCTCTGTTTAACACAAGAAAATCCACCACGAACATTTCAATGTCTAAATATCGACAAACATCGTAACACCTCTGTAACGTTTTCTCTCACAACATGTTTCAGTTCACACTGAAGTAGGTGTTCATAATTCGTGGTACTGTATGTTAACGGTCAGTGAAGCAATGTCATATTTCATATCTATTTCATTTAATACGGATTTGCCAGATTACTCGATTGCTCATCCCCTTTTATCGCTTGTTTCTCCTTCCTTAGTTAAGATTTGTCTGTCTTTCATTTTCAAGAAAAAAGACAACGGTTGAGGGCAGGCAATTGCAGTTTTGCTCAGAGAGCAATCCCATGATACATCCTTTCATCCTTTTGACTCGGTCCCATTATCGAGGCAACAACTTACTTGACGAAGGTATTATTTACTGATTCTTCCAATATCACCTCCATCAACAGTTTCCATTCATAATTTTGCAATTCCCTGCCCTCCCTGACCTCCCTCCCTCACATGCGTAACTTCATGATGACTCACTTACACAGTGACATGCCATTATGCAACGTTTCCATAAAAATCAGTAATGGGCGCATATCTATGCCCCTTTGTAAGGGTTCAGAGCAATCGAGTTTTCTATTAAAATAATGTCCAAAGTTTAGATTGGATTCTGTCTTTCATTTATGGCGTAAAAATCTAAAAAAAAATATTAGATGAAATATTGTTTTTTTTTTGTCTCAATTTTCCACTAAGTTTGATGTGACTCATAATTTTGAATGGCTTTACTGATAACCGAAGGTATATTATTAACTAATTAATTATATGTATAACTCCATGAAGCAACCTTAGCGTTTGATCTAGATTACTCTGATCTAGTTGGTGAATCACGTCGTCTGCTTGACACATCGAGGTCCATTGGTCGTCCAATGAAAACGTCTGGGCAGCTAGTCCAAATTAATACGCTATCGCCAGGTCTTTCCTATTCATTTTCTGAACACTGAGCATTAAGTCTTTTGAGAAACTTCGAGACAGGGTTAGCACTAAGCAGACAAAATGCCAACCGAGGAAGTACCGATGAAGAAAACGGTTAAAGTCAAACATATAAAAACGGCAAAATCGAATAATCAAAACTCGAATGGATATACCCTCAATCTCTGCCGATTACGACCAACAAATTTTATCCTTGGATTGCTTATAGTGGGAATAACTTCAGTTGTTATTGGATTTGGCTTAGGATATGTTACTGCACCAAAACCTTTGCCTCCTCTCTACATCGATGTACCCGTTCCGTGTCCGTCCCTGGAAACCATACCGACACCGATACCTAAATTGGAGGAAGAAAAGGCAACAACAGCAACGCCGACGCCGACGCCGACACCGACGCCGACATCGACACCGACACCCACTACCTTACCTACTACTGAAAGTCCCGAATATATTACTAATAAATTAATCGAATCAATAAATGCTGACAAAATTAAGAAGATGTTCAAGTAAGTGCACTGTTTTAAAAACACCAATATTTATAATTTCCTTCGAATTAATAAGGCCTTGTTATTAATATTATTATTGTTACTATTATTTTTATTAAAATATTGTTATCATACTGTTAGTTTTATTAAGGCATTATTACTATTATTGTTATATTATTATTAATAAATATATTAACAATAATCATAATTATTATCATAATAACTAGAATAATTATGTACAGAAAGGAAGGAAATTGGGACACGTCATATTTATATAGATTAAGGATTTTGAATATTTTAAGCATGGAGGATATTTTTAAAGTATATCGACTAACGTTAGGTTTTAAAATAATGCATGGACAATGTCCATTGTCGTTTAATAATCTTGTGAGATCAAGTGAAAGGTGTGAAGGGCGATTAATACATTGGAAAGCCAAGACTAATACATTTTTAAATTCATCTATTTTTATTTTTCCTAGATTATGGGAACAACTTCCTAATGAAATTAAACAATGCACATCCATTTCGGACTTTAAAGCCCAGCTCACAAAACACTTGATCTCAAAATATTAATACTAATAATAACTATTAATT
>NW_022709509.1:186834-188557 GCF_011630105.1 Anneissia japonica | reverse complement strand
ATATTGCTAATGGGTATTGAACAGGTCACTAGTTTGAAATGTCTATAGGCCTACTTGTTTTTTTACCCCTCACCTCCCCGTCGGACAGGCCTGGACTCCCCTGTCGTCCGACGCACAAATAGGTCGTCGGATCGAAAATAATAAAAAATAATAATAATTTGCCTATCTAAATAACGTTTAAAAGCACATTTTGGACCATACTAATCCATAAAAACTCTCCCCGTGAACCCTTACATAGGAGTTTTTATTCTGGGCTGTCGACCGAGGCCCCGCCGACCCCTTGGCTCGGTCCCCTCAGTCGGAAATGTCGGACCCTTCGTCGGAAAATTTCTGGCACCACCTTTGCTTCAGAGGCGGTATATCAAAGGGGTGGCGTGTAAGTGTTTTTACTTCGTGTGCTTCTGATTGTATTTTTAACTTATGGGTAAAGTTCGAATATTACGTCGATATTATAGTAGACCGTGTTTTTATGGCGATAATGAAAGTTCTATTCATATTACTGTACTAATGGAGGTCAGTTGGCCTGTACACATCCATGACAAATTTCATCATTAATATTAGCAATAATATTGTAATGCAATACATTTTTTACAGCAACCTAAAGAAAGTTAATAATATAATAAAATTTCAAGTAATTTATATGAGGAAAAGTGTACATCTCATTTGATATAATCTGGCGTAATAGGCGTATAATGTCTACACAAATAACCCAAAATATTTTCAAAATACAAGTACCACACATTATCTTTAACGGATAAGCCTAGTTATTACTTGACCAATTTATCGAATTCCTGAAGCAAGCTATTTGGAGAATTGGTTAATTAAATATGTTGAACTAGTTAATATAATTATTTCATCGGTCATAGCTTACATCTCATTTTATAATATAAGCTGGAGAAATAGGCGTATAATGCCTTCATCAATAACCCGAAACATCTTTTTCTTTTTTCAAAATACACATTATTATTTATGAAGGATAAGGCTAGTTATTTCTTGACCTACGGTATATATTATCGAATAACTTGAGCAAATTACTTGGAAAATTAGTTAATTAATATATTGAACTAATTAATTATAGCCTATTCCAGTATTGGTCATAGTCGTGTACCATAGATTGAAAAGAAACTTTGTACTTCAAGATATTAATATATTAACCTGATGATAGGCCATAATACAGTAATACGTGTGTGATTTAGGCTAGCCTATTTTATTAACCGCCTTTGTACACGCGCCGCATAGAAGCGAACATATCCATAGTGTCTCATAAACTTTATGTTTGTCCTGCTACATATCGCTTGGGGACCACGGTCTGTTTATTTAGCAAGTGCCTAGGAAGGAGGTTTTGCTACTGGCGGCCCTCCGAGCCAAACAGGAGATGATTCACCTTTAGGCCTACTATGGGTTATGCTACGCCTGTGCGCAATTATGCTATGACTTGCCTCAGTGTATCCCGTAGTAAAATGTTTTATAGAATTCTATAGAAAGTCTATAGACATTTATGAGTTTTTATAGACTTCTATAGAAAATTGGATCCAAGAATTATTTCTCTATATAAAACCTATCCATTCTCTATAGAGATAGTTCTATAGAAATATAATTCTATAGAAAATTGATCCAATATTTTTTTCTCTATATAAGACTCATCCATTCTCTATAGAGATAATTCTATAGAAATAATAATTCTATAGAAAATTGATCCAAGATTTTTTCTCTATATAAGACC
>NW_022709509.1:128380-186458 GCF_011630105.1 Anneissia japonica | reverse complement strand
GTCAAATTAAATACAGTTTTCTGTCAGCAGTGGTATGCAATTTTATATATTTACTATCAAATGTTTTTCCTTCATGTACTTTGACACCTACTGGGTCTGTCTCTTATACACATCCCTCCCCGATTTTAAGACTTCTAGATACGCCACTGACCTCTAGATGGCCCGAAATGCCACTCTTAGACTTAACATTTGGGTGAATTTTCTTTCTTTCTCAATTTTTCTTTTTTTTTAATTTTGAAAATCTCAGGGGGCATGCGGGCTGGCTAGAACCCCTTGAATCCGTCACTGAATAAGAGAGTTGGGAAAGGGAAAGGAGCGTCATATATAGATTTCGTATCCTTAAGGAACAGATAATGTTTGAAAAGATCAAAACCGACACCCGTGACCCTACTTTGCCATTCTTCTCGTGCAGCCTAGAAAAACAAATTCTGTTGTTATTATCGGATAGGACTTTCGAAACAAACGATATCTCATTAATAATTATTGAATAGTCGGTTCCCATATGTACCTCGATAGCTCAGTTGGTAGAGCGGAGGACTGTAGAGTTCATTCCCTGACGTCCTTAGGTCGCTGGTTCAAATCCGGCGTGAGGGATTTTTTTAGTCGGACTTGTACAAAATATGAGTAGACCTATTCTAAATTAACTTAATAATTTTCCAAAAATAAGTAGGCCTATAATCAGGGAAGAGTCGCTGTTCCTGGTATAATCATATACGTTTGGTTTGTAAAATGTGTTTTATCCATTTGTTTGAACAATTATACTGAAGTACTGTAATGCCAAAAAAAAAAAAAAACAAAAACAAAAACTCAAAGTCACAGTAAAATCATTATCGACTTCGAAATATTTTCACACATAATAGGTAATAATAATGATTTAATAATAATAATAATTATTATTATTATATAATGATGATGATGATAATAATAATAATAATAATAATAATAATAATAATAATAATAATAATAATAATTTTAAACAGAAATTATGATTTTGGTTTTTAAAACCATTTAGAGAGTCCTTCACATTGTTTGAGATTTTATTGTATTACTTTTTTCCAAATATATATGTATATACATATATATATATACTATATATATATGTCTTGTATTCTCCATGTTTTATCAACGTCATAAATGATATGATACGATAAATTCTCAAAGTGCATAAGTTTAATAACTGTAACTAACAATCATCATTTTCTATTTATCCTAGCAACACTCATTTAACCCCGACTTCCAATAGCGTATCTAGGGGTGCGGGAAGCGCGGCCTTCCCCTTAAAAAAGGCTTGCAACCATTCAGCCTCACCATAGTGCCCTATCATTCCCCCATTAACCACTCCCCATTTCAAGAATTCTAAATACGCCACTGTCTAGTGTTCAGATACATCATTTACATTCTTTATTCATTTAGTATGCTGCTTACGTCGTGATATATTTACCAATAATTTTAATTTATTTAATTAAATTAATATTTTACCTCATTAGGAGTAGGTCTACTACTGCAGTAGTAATTAATACTTTTGTACTTTTCGTACTGAGATGGGGATAAAGAGGTTTAATTCCGATTCAGGGCACAGTTTCAATTGGATTTTATTTTTAATTTAATTTAATTTTTTTTAATTTTTTAGCCCGGCTTCAGGTATTCAAATACACGCCATAGTGTTGAGATTGAATCCCAACACGATGGCGTGTATTTCAATACTTGGAGTATGTATTATACTTTCCTAAAGTTTAGGGTTATGGTCAAGCCAGCTCCACCAATCGACACCTCATGTTCTTTGGAACGTCGATAACCACGGCCTTAAAAAAAAGCTTATTTTACAAATATCTCTCTTAACATAATTAAAGCCAATGGCGGCACCTCTGTAAAAGGAGGGATGTTGAAGGGTCAGGGATTCAATTCTCCGTTGGACAATCATTAATCCGTGTTGTCGGTCACCAGAAATGAAAATTTGCCATCCAAAGTTATTGTAATTGTTCTGATCGACGACGAGAGCATATTTTTCCATTCTAAACCAAAATTTCTCCCTTTGACCCCAACAGAGGCCGCTGTCCCTTGTCTTGCACCCTCTATCGGACTTGTTGTCACTCGTAGAGCCACCACTGATAAAAGGACTATGTATCTTTTTAAGCTTCTCGACTTATTTACTGCGTTTACCTATACCACTTTGTAATAACTAATACTAAAAAGAGTTGATTGATTTTATATTATGAACCCTGATTTTAATGAGACTGCTAGGCATTCGGGGTTTGTCCTAATACCACTTAGACCCCGCTTTCATCCTCTGTCTCCACTCTGGGCATACTCATATTTTAATGGTTTCAAATTATTTTATATTTATTTAGTACGTAGTATTTTAAAATATGTTTGTGTTTTGCGATTATTCTTCCGTGCCCTCATTTTCTAGATTTCGTTTTGGCAAGGTAACAAACCACAATGGGTGTCAGGAGAAGATGAGGTAACAAATGCTGTAGAGGATGTTATAATTATGCAGCCATTTAACGCATACTCAGAAACTGCGGTGGAGCAGGTAGGTATTACCGCCTCCCTGGTAATAAACTCAAATGTCTACGTTACACGTCATATGAATAAATAGAACGTTTAGCTCAAGGTTAGGGTGCTATTGCCGGTCATAGGCCTAGTGTTCCAAGCCTAATTAACCGAACTAGCATTCTTGTTACTCTTCCAATCAGGGTAGTATCATGTATGTGAATTACGGACGAGACGAAGATTTTAATATAATCAGAAAGAAGTACTCCAGGCATATTAATAAAAATACAATATTTATGGCCAGACTCGGAAAGATTAGTATCAATGAAAAGGTTAGTATCTACAATTATCAAAATATTTAATAATAATAATAACTATAATAACAATAATAATAATAATAATAATAATAATAATAATAATAATAATAATAATAATAATAATAATAATAATAATAGCTGTTTTTATTGCTAATGCTACTATTATCATTACCATATTCATATTCTTGTCATTATATTATCATGAAATATTAGTATCATATTTTATTATATTCTTATTAATTTTATTATCATGTATAATAATAATAATAATAATAATAATAATAATAATAATAATAATAATAATAATAATAATAATAATAGAAATAATAATAATTAAGAACATTCATGTTTATTAGAACAAGCATTTGGTAAGTCAAATTAAATACAGTTTTCTGTCAGCAGTGGTATGCAATTTTATATATTTACTATCAAATGTTTTTCCTTCATGTACTTTGACACCTACTGGGTTATGTGCTTTATACACAACAGGTTAAGAACAGTCAAGCAAATAGGGGAATCGGTTTGGTTCTGTATAAAGATGTTGCCGAGCACTCCGAGGTATTTGCCAATGCTTACTGGAATAACCAGTCGATTATTGCAGGGGGAACGTTGCTGTCACCCGATCACTCTGGTGACCCTTCAACACCTGGGTATCCATCTATAGGTAAGTTCTTTCAATTCATCCATAAGGTTAATTTCACAAAATATATTCAAATACTTTATTATTGCCACACGGATGGCATTTTCATGCTGAGCATGTTCTTACAAATGTTCTAATTTATATTTTAAAAAAAGCACTAATAGGCCTATTACTAATAGTAATAATAAGTACATTATTTAAAAAATCGCAGACTTCTGATAATTTAAAATAATGTTCTTTAAATTGTACATAAATCCCAATAAGTAATTCACTCAAAATGATGATGAAAAACGTTTATATGCACCTGTTTTTTGTTTCGTTTCTCATTTTTTGAAAGCGAGATAAAATAAATTAATTTTGCAAGGTCTGCACTTATGAAATATTTTAATATCTTGGACCACAAGGTCAGCCAGCAGTTTACACTGAAGAAGGTTGCAGGGACGACCGAAATATTCATGCTCAAATAAATATAGTTATGTTCCCGAAATAAACGTGAACCGTCAATCCTATATATATATAAGACCTGTCTCTTATACACATCTAGATGTGTATAAGAGACAGATATACACCATCATGTACCTATATATTTGAGCACTGCATTATTATTGATTTTATTTATACATGTTCCCAGTGTAAAAAGCAACTTGATTTGAATATCATTGCTATGATTTACCAGCTGCTACCTAAGTACGTAACTTAGAAATTGGCTCCACTCTGTGTGAGCCCTCAAGTTGTATGAATGAGAGACTGGTCTTAGATCCGCTATGATATTTTACGGGCCTCAGTGGTCTAAACGGTATGACGACAATATAATTTATTCAGGAAACGAATATTTCGTCTTGTCCTCAATACTTCATCAGCGTAACTGATTACAAAAGTTGGCAAATACCAGCTCCAATGTAAAACAATAAACAGTCGGCAATAAATAAAGGAGGGTGATTAAATGAGATAAACAATATTGGAGACATGGGGATAATGATATATAATGGGAGCGAGATAATGAGTAAAACAAAGTACTGTACTTTGATATCGAGAAGTGGAAGCGATAGCCCATGATACAGATAAATATAATGGCAATAAAAATTATAAGATAATATATAAGACTAATGCACATACATATATATGTACAGTATATGATATGATGATGAGAAATAAAGACTGAGTTGGTGTAGGCCTAAATGAGTTTGGTAACCTTATAGCTTTAAAGTGTTGATGTGTTTGTATCAGAGAGATGAATTATATTATACTACCATTTGTTTGTACTACAGCTGGCGCCTATCGAATCAAGGACACCGACTTTGGATTACCTACAATCCCTGTACTCACGATTAATACAAAAGATGCTAAACATATTATGAGGTAAAGAATTGTTATGCGCATTTTTGTCTCATTCGAGCAATTTAGAAACTGCTCTGAGTTTTTTTTCGCAGTTTTAAAGATGCATTATCCTCTGAAAATGACAAAATTATCATTAAAAAATAATGTTGAAATTAACTTTCTACTTTTACAGTAATATAGGCCCTACATATTACTTAACTTGAGCATAAAATTTATTGAATTTAAAAAGTGCGTACTAGTTTTTATACTGGTTAATGATAGATATAATAAAAACATTTCCAGTGGCTGGAAGTGTTTCTCTAATTTTTGCTGCAAAATTGTGGATAAACATTGTTTAAATACGCTAATTGTTTGTTCAAGTTTTTTATGCTGCTACAATATAAGCAAGCTATTTAAAAAATGATTTTGTATGTTGTTTTTTTTTGTATTTTTTTTAAATTTAGGGAATATCCGTGCACTTTTATTTCCATAGCCTATTTATTACCACTGCGAATCAGGTCTTTATGTCTTATCTTCGTTTCCACATCGAAAACAATTGAAATACCTGTATCACTAATTTAATTCCTAATGATAATTATTATACATTACAAATTATATTTAACCATTTTAAAAAATACCTTTATAGAATTATCCAAACTGTTAAATGATGATGAGCACATAAACACCAATAACTGATCAATTGTCTACTTGCTTTCTTCACAACTCTGTCGTGTTTTTGTTTTTTTTATAGTTGTATTCATAGCACACATAGCTTCACTTAAGTAACACAGCTGGATCATTTGATTTTAAATCAAGTAGATTTTACGGTGTATCATTAACAGTTTTATTAAAGCTATAATTGAATAGTAGAATATAAATGGTTTGAAGACAATAATTCTCTTTAGTATTTTATGCAAATAGTAATCATTCACACTTTCATTCTATTAAATATTATCTCGATTTTTAGTTTTCTAGTGAGTTAGATTTATTTTTATTATTATGCATAATTGTACAGATTCCACTTCTCCACTCCACCCTTACCGTACGTATTGGTATTAATAGTCAGACCATTGATCTTCGTATGTCAATTGCATATCTGGATTTTAATTAACAATTGCCTTACATTTCTAGTGTGATAAATGGACCAAAAGTACCCAAGCCCTCTTGGAAAGGAAACCTCGGAGTCAGGTATCGCATTGGCCTGGGATTTAAGTTCGATAGCTGGTAGGTATGGGTAGACAAGCACCACGTAAATGATTGAATAGAAAGCATATAATTAAAACAAAATTGTCTATTATAATTTTGATAATGGTGATAATAATAATAACATTAACAATAGTAATAACAATAATAATAATAATAATAATAAAAATAATAATAATAATAATACTAAAAATTATACTAATAATAATAATAATAATAATAATAATAATAATAATAATAATAATAATACTAAAAATTATACTACTACTACTAATAATAATAATAATAATAATAATAATAATAATAATAATAATAATAATAATAATAATAATAATAATAATAATAATAATAATAATAATAATAAACCACCTAAAGGAAGCAAAAATCTCCGGAAAAGTAATACATCTTCCGCAAATTCAACATATTACCTGTATGTTTTTACTCCCGGTACTTTATCAAAACTTGCCACACGGAAGTGTCAACGGGCATCACCATAAAAGTGGATGTGTTAAGAAAGCTCATTTAGCCAGATCGTCCGGAATTAAAGTCTTCCAACTTAATTAATTTACTATCGTTTTTACCATTTTTTGTAATGACATTTTGGTAAAGTTGGGTGATAATTCTTATTATAGGTTTGCAAAATTGGAGGTAAGAATGAGGCTATCTAACTCTACGATATACAATGTAATTGCTACAATAAAAGGAAGCATCGAGCCAGGTAAGATCCAATGCATAATTGGAGCAATTATCCCAGCAATTCCCTTATGCACAAATACAAAATTAGTGCACAAAAAAGTCATTAGTGTTTAAAAATGCATGAGTCCTAGTTTCTATTCATAGAAAACTCTATGAAGTTAGTCTTATAAAACTTAATATGACTGTATTATATTTGTCACACAGCCTTTTTATATATCTCAAGCCAAACTTGTTAAATTCAAAATTAAAATTTACTAGAAACTAATACACTTTGGTTATTTAGATCGATATGTTGTGATTGGAGCACATCGAGATGCCTGGGTGTTCGGGGCGTCCGACGGTGGCAGCAGTACCACAACCCTTCTAACGGTCTCACAGGCTTTTGCAGAATTAGTCAAGACAGGTAAACTTAGTTAAGCCTTCATTTAGGTCTGTTATTTGTTTGTTGTACTGACATCGGTATATCGTTAATATCATTACTCCTTTTATGGTTCTCCAAAAACAAATAACATATTAGGAACGAAAATTACGTTAAAGCCCCATTCCCGGCAAAATTTCGTTGTTTAGGAAAAATCTAATTTTTGTATATTATAAGGATTTATAAATATAATACGGAATTGCTAGTTTAACTGAATTTAGACATTCCCAAAACATGAAAAAAATGTAAAATAAGACTGAAATTTGATTTTTTTGTGTCTCACACAAAAAATACATTTTTCTTGTTTGATTTTGCGACAGATCTGCGAAGAAATATAGTAGCCACCGAAAACATTAGCCTATCCAACACTGCTAGGCTAGGCCTAGCCTTACCTCGATTTAGGATCTGTTATCTCACATAAAAACGGCCAACAAGATATTTTCCGTTGCTAGTACTGACACTTGTGAAATATAATATTTCATAGGAATTATTTCAAACTGATTTTGACCGAGATTTTGACACTTCAACAAACATATCTCAGGCCTACTCAAACGACCGCATTGTGGAGGTGTGAAGTACAAAAAATAATCCCATTAGAGTGGGCGCACTTTATTGACTGTAAAAAGTATACATAAAAGCTAGAGTATTCCAGCGGATGCGATCTACAACCTCTGAATTTGCCTAGTGACTTGCAAACATATTTTCGAAATATTTCATGTCAAAAATTGAAAGTATTTGTTAAAAATTTCCGCCTTTAGATATTGATTTAGCACTCTCATATGACGTTAAATATTCTGTACAATTTAATTCTTTTAAACAGATTACCCTTAAAGATACTTTAGATTTAATTAATTCATCTTCAAATGCTTCATGTTCACTTGATCCTATTCCGACAAATCTTTTAAAGAAATGTTCAGATATAGTTTCACCATATATCATGAAAATTATTAACTCGTCTTTATCCAATGGAATTTTTCCTGACTGTTACAAAACGGCCTTGGTGAAACCCTTAATTAAAAAACACAACATTGATATAGAAATCATTGCTAATTACCGTCCTATATCCAATTTATCATTTGTTTCCAAATGTATTGAGAAATACGTGGCATCTCAAATTTCGAACTATCTCAGCCAGCATAATCTTAATGACATCTATCAATCTGCTTACAAACCGTTCCACTCCACTGAATCTGCCCATAATTCCATTCTTAATGATATATTCTCCTTTATTGATATGAGTAAATCAGTCGCTTTTGTTCAGTTAGATTTATCTGCCGCATTTGATACTATTGATCATTCTATTCTCATCCGTAGGCTCGCTTTCCAGTTTGGTTTTACCGATGTTGTCCTTCGTTGGTTTTCTTCTTTTCTTTCATCCCGTTTTCAGAAAGTTAGTATTGATGATTCAGTTTCTGAACACGTGACCCTGTATTATGGTGTGCCGCAAGGGAGTGTGCTTGGACCGCTTTTATTTCTTCTTTATATGTCACCTGTTTCAAATATCATACAATCTCATGGACTTCATTTCCATTTCTATGCTGATGACATTCAAATATTCACTACTTTTGACCAGTCAAACGCTTCATCTAAAATTGAGAAAATTCAAAATTGTGTCATTCATATTCATAAATGGATGACCAGCAACATGCTTAAATTGAATCTATCTAAAACAGAATTTATTGTGTTTCATTCAAAATTCCGCCCAAAACCTCAATTTCAGTCCATATATATTGATGACATTCCCATTAACCCAGTTTCATCTGTTCGAAGTCTTGGCGTTATTCTTGATGAAATTCTTACGTTTGTTCCACATATATCTGCGCTCTGTAAATCTTCTTTATTTTTTATACGTAATCTTTGGAGAATACGAAAGTTTCTTTCACATAAATCAGCCGAAGTTTTAGTCCATGCCTTCATTTCATCTAAGTTAGATTATTGCAACTCACTTTTTATTGCACTACCCGATACCACAATTCTGCGTTTACAAAAAAATCCAAAATTCTGCTGCTCGTATTGTTTCACTGATCCCAAGACGTCAACACATAACACCAGCCCTGAAGTGTCTTCATTGACATCCCATTAAACAACGTTGTATTTTCAAATTGCTTTTTTTAGTATAGTTACTTGCGTTTCACAAACCATTATATTTGTTGCATCACTTAAAATGTCATGTACCTATCCGCCATCTTCGTTCATCTTCAAAAAATCTTTTGACAGTTCCATCTCCTCGAAACAAAACCAAAACATATGGTCAACGTTCTTTTTCTGTTCAAGTCTCTGTGGAATTCTCTTCCTTTTTCTGTTCGTAATTCGCCTAATTTATATTCTTTTCAGACGAACTTAAAGTTTCACCTTTTTGAGAAATGTTACTTAGTTTGTTTTCTCCTGCGCCTTTGATAATTTTTCGAATTGGCGCTATATAAATGTTTATTATTATTATTATTATTATTAGTGACTAAGAATTCGTCGAGAAAATGGTAATATTCTATGAGAAAATAGTCTGTATTTCTCAATTTTTTTTATTTATTTTGCGTAAAACTAAACTTTATGCCAATATTTTTCAATTGTTTATAATAATTAGGGTAATGCATATGCATCTTCTAAAATAAAATCTGTTTTTAGTGAAATTTTTCCGGGAATGGGGCTTTAAATCCGTACTATTTTCTGATTAGCTAAAAAAAAAAAATTTAAAAATGTAATTCGATTTAGGCATGATTACGGTTTGCGTTTTATCTATGGTTTTATTAACTTTAAATTAAATATGAAATTGTTTTCTTGCCAGAAGCAAGTAAATAAAACAGTCAATTTTCGGATTTTTATGTAGTCAAAATTCTGTAAATTGGTTTGATAACCATAGTTAAATTGAAAAAGTAACAGTGGCAACAAATATAACCGTACTGTATTTCTAACTATATCTGTTACACATGTCACTTGTTTTTTTTTTTCTCTCCAAGACAATTTTAAATCCCGTGTTAACGTAAGTGCTTCACACGCGTCTTTTTAAAAATACAAGCCTAACCAGTCGCCACTCCTCTTCAATATGTTTTGCTTTGTCATATACAGTCACTACATCATTTTCTACTTGAAGGGCTCTATCGTCCTTATGAATCTAAAGGCCCGACTATGAACTTTTATTTGACATAAAACATGCCTAAATATGGTCATAGTGTCATCACACCATGACCATATATAGGCCTATAGGCACATCATGATTTATAAGTGCATACAACAGTTTTTTGTCAAAACAAAGCAGATTTTTTGAGCGACATCTTGACTTGTATAAAACCTCCCTAATTCGCTTACATAGAATTGTCATTGTGGAAACACTCAACTAGGTTTTGCTCTTTATCGCATCTGTTTAAGAACTTAATATTAATATTATTTGAAAATTTAACGTACACAATTGTCTTAATGTCCAGTCATTTCATATCAGTATATGTATATTACAGCATTTTTGTCTTGTAGGATGAGTGCATGTTAATTATATTCGTGGTGGTGCGCATTACACATTACGTGACTGCACGAATATCTGCATGACCGGTTACGGTTGCTCGACTTTTGCGCGCTTGTTCTGTATAAATAGTTACAATAAATTTTCTATATCTAAACACAATCACGTAATGTTCACGCCTGCAATTTGTGCGCGCTTAAGTGACGTCATATTCTAACATGTTATGTCACGTTTGTATTTCTTATTCTCTTGAGGCTGGAGACCAAGGAGAACAATTGTGTTTTGTAGTTGGGACGCTGAATTATACGGACAGATTGGATCAACTGAATTTACCGAAGTATGTTAAATTATTCAATATTATTCCACAGGCTGGCGATTTCAGTCCGATCTGTCGTTAACAATTAGAACATCACATGTTGGTCACGTTGATGTACCCCAGAGGCCTAAGCGTTAGACAAATGTCAGCGATGTATTGCAGGGCGAGAGACTTAATAAGAAGTTATAGATAAT
Organism: Anneissia japonica; assembly: GCF_011630105.1. Classification (NCBI taxonomy): domain Eukaryota; kingdom Metazoa; phylum Echinodermata; class Crinoidea; order Comatulida; family Comatulidae; genus Anneissia; species Anneissia japonica. The sequence continues at coordinate 175,413 of NW_022709509.1, read as the reverse complement.
AGATAAGCTTTGGCAACTAAATTCCTGAAATGACAACTGAAATTAATTTTATTTTCGCATTTGTGCACATGTCAATGCTACGTTGAACTCAGATAAACTCAACATAATAATAATAATAATAATAATAATAATAATAGGCTAATAAAAATAATAATAATAAAAATAATATTAATAATTAAATTAATAATAATATAATAATACGTATAATAATAATAATAATAATAATAATAATAATAATAATAATAATAATAATAATAATAATAATAATAACAGTAACAATTCAAATTCAAATTTAATTTCTGGAAAAAACATAACAAAGATATGATACTATCTTCCAAGGATTGCCAAAAAGTTATAAAAACTATCAAGTGGCTCTCCTGAGAGCATCATTACAAATTAAAAATCATAACAGGAAATCAATCATTAAAATATACAGTAACTCCTTCACATATAAAAGAGCTAATTAATGTGGCTGAAGAAAAATATAACTACAGAATATTATTATCAAAAATTAAGTTGAAAATAGTAAATAGCATGTAATTATTTTTATAACAATTTTAAATAAGTAAAATAATAGTATTAATAATAACTAAATAAATAAATAAAATTTAAAAAAAAATAAAAACAATACGTGATGGTGATGATAATAATTATAATAACTTAAACACAATAATAAAGGTAATAATAATAAATATTTTATTATCATTATTATTATTATCAATATCTTTACACTGTTATTGCTATTGTTGGTAATGTACATCATTTATAGATACACTACTAATAAGCTGCCTAAATTTACAATGACGAATTTTATTTGGATACGCCAACTTCACAAATTCAAAGAGTGTAGATTCGTTACAAAAATTGACGAGTTATATATTTACATCGACAATTGTATATAACGGGCTATTGCATCTTATTGCTAAGATCCCACAAAGCGACAGCGCATGGGACGCACACGTTTTCTGTTAATTGAACACCCTGGAAATGTCCATCAGCTAAAAACACTATCAAAGGAAACGAAGAAACTGCTTTACTGTTGTCAAAAAGAAAAAAAAACACTTTAAAACAATTAACCAATTAAAAGATAAACTTAGAATGAAAGTCTAATAACAGACATAAAAGAATAGACAGTATATCATTATGATTCATCAAAATGATACGCATGAATGGTCACAATACTTAATTATTAACTGATAGCTTAATCTAATATTTTATTGATCCGGTCATTGCCTCATTGATTTATTAATTAAAATCAAATTATTGATTGGTTGATTGATTCGGATTGATTGATTGCCTCACTTCACAATCTTTTTTTTAAATTTAGCAATTTCGGACTATCCTGAATGATCGTGCTATTTCTTACTTGAACGTGAACTCCGTGAAGGGAAATTTTACTCTGGATGCGCGGGCATCGCCTTTACTTCGTGATATCATATTCAAGTCCGCTGAAAAGGTAACGTGTAAGTTTTTTTCCTTGACGTAAGTACCGGTACATTACATATTCATAATAAAGTAAGTGAGAGTGATATACTGATAGGAACATATATTAATTCTCATTACTCTCATTAACAAACATCATTTGTTTCTTGACGAAGTCTGTTATAAAGAAAAACTTTCAACCATTTATTGACAATTATTTTTAAAAACACTTGCTTGGAATCAGATTTTTTTTTAAAGATACTATGCGTTTAAATGACCACATTTACTTATACATTTTAAACTTTAATTTAGATTAGTTACTTTTTTTTGTTTTTTGTTTTTGTTTTTGTTTATTTTTTTAACTTGTAAACAGTAGTTTAATTTTGTTATTTTTCCGATTTTTTTTGTTTTTTGTTTTTTGTTTTTTGTTTTTTTCGGATGCACCATCCATTTGATGTGTGTCACTGTAACAGAAGTGATTCCGTATAAAAACTAAACTAGGTGCACCTTGAATAAACCAACGTCATAGCGCCACTGAACATTGCATTCTGATCTGCTGTGGATATTGTGACCACGCAAATACTTGCTGATTAATTGATGTTTAGATGACAGTTTTGTCACACCATCATGTTACGCTCTTGCTTAGGTTTCTGATCCAGACGGTCTTTATGACAACATGTTTGACTTATGGAATGATAGGCTCCCGGATGTTTCGACTGGACTTCCAAAGTAAGAATATATTATGCATGTATTTGTATAATTGTTGTTTATTTCAGTACCACCTACGGGTACTAAAAAAAACAGAAGGTAGTACTGCTATCGAGATAAAAACCTTAAAACATCCAATAAAAAATAAAATGTGCTTATAGTAGGGCATTTAACTTTTCCTCTTTATTTTACTTTCAATGAGACACAGATACAAACGTTTTAATACCAAAATACCTAAATTATATCAGCCAATTTAAGAATCTATGTAAAGAATATAAGGAAAGTACTATTTATGCAGCTGAAAAAAAAATTCTAACCGTTCAATCTTGATATTTTCAGAGGCTAGGGTTAGCTCTCATCGTGCTCGCGACAATATTATTATATTGTATGCAAAAAAACAGAGTCAAGTTACAACGTTCATGCAATTCAAACATAAATGTACATAGTGCTAATAAGAATTTTAAATATTGCACTCTATTGGTGAGGTTTAGTATCAACTTACACTCCTATCTTTATTTTGGATAAACATTATCGAAAATACAATTTACGAAATAAACTGTAGAGGTATATTTGTTGTTCGTTGATGATTTTTTAGTTTTTGTTTTGTACTTCCTCGTCTGCGTATCCTTAGTGCTTAAACACAGTTGAAACAAATGAGCATATTATTAGTTTATTTCGAGTTTTCTCTCCATTTTACTATTATTTTTAGGATGAAGTCTCTGCGTGCTGATAACGATGCCAATGCATTTGCAAATCGAATCGGTATTGCTTCATTGGACATTTCGTACAGTAATAAAAATGTATGTATTTACGTTATTTCAGTGAAACTGAACTTCAGAAACTTTGATTTTAATAAAATTCGGCTTAACGAAACTTCCTAAGGTTACTTCTTCAGTAGACATCCAGTACAGTAATTAGTGTTATGTAACCTTTCCATTTTTACAATCCCGAGCACCTTGTTTCGGGACTTATAGTCTATTCTTGCTTTTAATTTTTGTTGTACTTGTTTACTTTTCCCATCATTCTCTATACTGTATCTCTCTGTTTTTGTTCTGTAGATTTTCAACTTCAATGTGTCGTATTTATAAAATTTAGGTTTACTGTGCCGGTTTACCTATATTTTTTTTAATAGATCTATTAAATTTTGTTTTATATGTGTCATATTTTAGTACCGTAATATATGTATTATACATTATTTTACAAGTATTTATAGAATGATATATTTATATTTTGTTTTCATCATTGTTGAAATGCAAAGTTATTCAAACCAGATCAAATAGAATAAAAGTAAAAAATCCTTTGAAATTATGTAATATCTCATAAAACATCTTATATTTTAAGCTTAATAATACTTGTTAGCATTTCTTTACTTTAGAAATATTCACAATTATTATGATATTATTTCCATAGTTCGAAGATACACCAGTAGCTCACACTGCACTCGACACTTTTAATTACGTAAATGATTTCATCGATCCATCGTTCAAACTTCACAAGACGCTGTCGGAAGTGTTATGTGAACTTGTGCGAGTTATTGCCGATTCCGAAATAATTCCATTCAACGTTACAACGTATGCAAACCAGATTCTTGAAAACTTAGCAATTCTAAAATCGTCGAATGGAGAGGAGTTTTTCGCACAGGGAGTAGAGATCAGTAAGTTCCACTTTTGGTATAAATGTTATAGTTTTTAATGTACTCTTTCCTCTAGTTAAAATGATAAACTACACTAAGCCATTGATATCTTTGAAATCCTGTGATATTTTCTCCTTAAGCTGCTATTCCTGAGAGATGCAAGTTATTTACTGTCTTTCGGTTCAGAGAATGGTTATTCCCAGTTCTCGTGTTCAACATGGACAATGTTCACGTAAACGGCACATACACTATTCGAAAAACAGGTGTCCTATGGCGACTGTTCAATTCAGCAAACAGAGGTGTGAGATGCAATAACAACCGCTGGTTTCCCCGCTAGCCCAGTTCAAATTTTGTAGTTCTGAGAATATTAAATTGTACCCAATTACAATCAAAAGATTTTTTTACAGAGTAATAATCGTTGACTCCAGTAGCTTGCACTTCGATGACGCACACTGACGCATATACCCCAGTGAGGTCCTCTGTCAGTATTTATTCAGATTCAGATTCAGGCATTTCTCATTTGTATCACAGATTACCTTGAAGCTAGTGTGGCTAATTTCAGTCGAGTGGCGCAAGAATTTCAAGAAGGAATCACACAATTAGAATTTGAGTATGTTCCATTTCCATTATTATTCACCAACATTCGTCCAACTTTAAGCACAATAGTATCACGGTGCATTGTGGGTAGAAATGGACAAATTCGAATATTCAACAAACAGTATTCTCAGATTGCTGTTCCTCCTTTTCAGCAAACTGTAAAACTAAAAATAAGGCAATTCGTTAGAGAATACTTGCATCCTTGGTCAATCGAGGTCGATCGACATAAACTATAGTGTGTTGGTGTTTACGGTGTGACCTCGATACGAGCATGCGCAATTCTAACTACAAATTGGCTTATTGACTCTCCACTAACATGTGAAATCATAGGCCTTAATTTTAAACGATGTCCATGATTCATCATGCCTTTTAAAATGAGAATATAGCCTTGTTGATTGCTTAGTTTTGCACCTAGACCCACATTAATGTGCCCAACAATTGACTGAGCGAAATAGAAAGAAAGAGTGTTCTGTTTGTATAGGACCTACTACACACTAGTAAGGTACGACGCATTAGAATCAATTTTATGTAATAATAATAATAATAATAATAATAATAATAATAATAATAATAATAATAATAATAATAATAATAATAATAATAATAATAATAATAATAATAATAATAATAATAATAATAATAATGAATCATTTTATGTTCATTGCCGCAGAGCGAGCGAAATGCCAAGCCGGATCATAAACGACCAACTACTGGCGCTCGAACGAGCGATGACTGACCGTCACGGTCTACCTGGGAGACAACATATCACGTGAGTATTGCTGGAGAGGTTCTATGCGTAGCAGAATCCAGTTCAGGGAGTATCTGCATAATGTCATAATTGAATGTAATTGACGAAACAATGCCCACTCGATTTACAGTTTTAGTACAAAAAGTTCGTAAATAGACGTCATAATAAAACGTATTCTAAATCACAATCTAATTATTTTCACGTCATATATTAATGACTTGGCTCAATCTACGTCGTCGGTGCATGTGCAATAGACCGTTCCACAAAAAGACAGCGTAAGGTCCTTGTGGAACAACACGTGTGTTTGTGGGTCACGCGCATATTTCTGTTCTGATTGGTTAGTTGTTTGACTGACTCCGAAAAGATCTAAATAGGTCACAATATTGTGTTGTTCTCAGGACGAAAAACCAACCGATTCTGCGTGCCATTAAAACGTATGAAAGTTAATTTACATACAACGTCTTGCGTAATAATATACTTCGAAAACTTCCTGATAACGTACTCCGTTCGGTATGCTTTTTTTTTTTACAGCCACGTGATAAACGGATATTCTAATGATGGCAAATCAACCAGTGACGGTGGGTTTCCGGGTATCATTGACGCACTGGCTGAACTAAAGACGGCTAGTGACGTCCCCGCAGTATGGAGGACCATAAAGCATCACATGACAGTTATTACGCACACAATCAATTCTGCAACCGATACAATACGCAATGTGACGTCATTCATATTTTGAAAGTCGGGACAATTTATTTATTGAAAATGTCAATTAAAACTATCGGCTTAGTACCACCCAATAATCAAATTAATTGTTCAGGATCACGCAAAACTTTAATTGCGATTGAGGGCGTTATAGATATTTATGATATGTCCCATGTTCAAACTGGCATGAATCTTATAAAGCCTTGTTAAACAATATTATTAGTTTATCACCCTAGCTAGGCTGGAAAAGTGATGAGAGAGGGAGGCTTTTTAATTTTTTTTTTAAATTTTTTCTAAAGCAAAATATCACCCTTGTAAGAAGACATGCAGACGAGGGTGATAAACTAATTTTTATTTTTGTTATAGGGCCTAAACTGTATTGTTTATAATTTGTTTATGTATGTTCAAATTGTATAATTAGGACTCTAAAAATACATTTGTTCATAATAATTGAAAAAAGAAACTGTCGCGTAGGAAGGTTCATAGTTATATGGTATATGCATCTTGAATAATGCCCTCTTGCGTCTGGCACGTTTGAACTTTTTAGAAGCCTATAAGACGTGTTTTAAATGAACTTCATTATTTGAAATTTTGCTTATTCTGTATATTTTTAGTTAGGGTAAGTAATGTTCTTTCAAATTAGCATTATAACATAATATAACATTATATTCCTTGCATTATAGGATGGTAAAGTAAAAATCGGGGATCTGGGCTCCGGACAGGCCGTAGTGGCCATTACCGATTTTTTTCCCCCTTTTTTTTTTCTTTTAATTAGCATTTGATTTAAGGATGTGTATTTCAAAGCATGTCAATCTTCAAGAACTTATTTTTCTTAATTTTTGTCTCATTGGAATCAGTTTATGATCTGTTTTAACGATCGTTTTAATGTTTTTGAAAGGATTTGATACATTTTTTTAAATACATAGAGTATATTTCAGTGAAGTTAGAAAAACGTTTTGAGGAAGTTATATCACATAGTTTGCAATGTTGTAACTAATAGTAGTATGCCATTTTGATGTATAGGTCTATAAGAAACAATATAATCACATGTTTGAGGTTATACATTTCGTTAAATACATAGAGTATATTTCAGTGAAATCATATTTTTTAAGTTATAGCACATAATTTGCAATATTGTAAATATAGTAGTATGTAAGCCCATAAAAAGACAATATACTCACCTATAGATTACAGTGGCCAACGCCATCGTGTCTGTCTCTTATACACATCTAGATGTGTATAAGAGACAGGGAGTGAGGTTCGACGATTGTGTGGGGGATTGATATGTGCAGTGTGGGGGCGCTAGGTCGCAAATAATGTAATATGAGGTGAGCGTGTTTTTTAGCTTCGGACCTTTCAATGGGGCGACTGTAGCCCCTCTCCCAGTGCACCCTAGATGCACCGCTGGAATATATATTTCATTGGATTAAATATAAACTTAAATTACTTATCTACCATTTGGGTAGAATTAATGTTTTTAAGTTAGTATTTATTGATTAACTTTACTCACTGGTAAAGCTCGTACCAATTTGTGCATGACAGTGGTTACTCGGAATAATTATTATTAAATACAATGAAAATATTTGCATATTTCATTTAACCTTGCAGAGTGGAATTTTGCATGCTTTGAATAAAATTATTACAATTAATGTATGCTGTTAAATGTGTTCAGATGTATCGCTATATTTCTTTACACGGAATTAGTACATATACAACTACAATAAATGAATGAAATCAAGTGCATTTAACACTTCTTTAAGATGACACAAAGGTAAAGGTGTTTTTTTTTTTTCTTTGTTTTTCGTGTACTTTCGTATAGGATTCTAATCCATACCATAACATGCACTAAGTTTTAAGTTGTTACTCAGTTCATGTTACATTCATCTAATAGTAAGGCATAGACACACGCTCCCGTTGTGAGCCTATTTTTATGAACTATCCCAATAATGGTAGGTCTATAAAGGTTTGAAAATTTATTTTTTTATTGGGGATGAGAAGCAAGAACAGATCACAGTTTACTATTATGTGGTTTAGCGCCACCAACGTCACCCAGAGTAGACTTATCAGCTGCATTTTTGAATGTGTGGAAAATGTAAACAATCTTTTTTGTGCTCAAATCATGTCCTACACATTCCACCATAGAGACATTTTGCCACAGCAAAGTAAACCTGAACAATATTACCACTTGAAACAGGTATTTGTATAGTATAGACTGTGACTGATTGATAATCCTTATATGCTAGGCTAGGCCGAATCATATTACTTAATTCTTTATACCGCGTCAGTCTCCCCCTAGATGTGTATAAGAGACAGCTAGCCTACATCGTTTACTAGAGTGCAGTCTTGTTAAGAAAACGAAAGTGATTGGCTTAAGTTTATATTTAAATTCGTAGATGACATATATTAGTTTTTAGGCCTAGGCCTATCAAGGCTGCCTAGCCTAAGCTTGTTAGGGCCTAGCTAGACCTATTAAGACCCCTTGCAATGTTTTATGTTTACATTGGAATTGGCTCAAAAGCTGGCGGGGCTGGAGGCAGAAAGGATATCTAGATAGATGGATATTTATTGGATAGCACTTTTGAAACAGCGGCACACAATAGACAATACCTAACGGTGCATCCAAAATAACAACTTTTTACAAAATGTAACAAGAAAAACATATTTAATTTTATTGTGGCAAAAATATGAAAGCCACATGGATGAAACTTACATATGACATAGCTACATATATGAGGCATGTTGTGGCAAAATGGTTAAGTTTTAACAAAAATTGAAATTCAATATTGGTATTTTCAGATACCTGAGTATGTGGTCTTCAAAATGAGGGGTCATTCAACATTTCAAAAACCGAAAGGTCCACTGATTAATCTCAGATAAGAAGGTATAATACATACTCCAAGTATTGAAATACACGCCATCGTGTTGGGATTCAATATTTCGACATTAATTATGTCGTCATCACATTTCAAGCCGAAGAATATTGGAAAGTGAACAGCACTTTCAGATTAGAGTCAAGATAATCATGTTTTTGAGTAATTGTATTTGTGCATACATTGTTTAATAGAATTAACTATCAAAATAACGTTAAATAAACGATTTGTTGACCACTTACAGAACTAATACTTTTCAACATGATTAATATTTGACATTAAATTTTGTGAGCTCCCATATATTATAGCTCATTTACTGAATACTGGCCTGTGCGACAACTTAACCATTTCGCCTTGACATGCCTCATATTAGGAATCGACAACAAACATAAAAATCTAAGAAATTATATTTTTCTATTTTTATTCAATTTTTAAACTCTGTTTATTTGAGTGATTAAGTGCCTGTGTGTAATGAATGAAACACTTTGAGGAACAGGGTAATAAATACAATCTATACAGTATCCAAATGAAAAGCATATCTTTGTAAAGTTTTATCAATATTTACGATGATGTAGTGCGTTTGATAGGCCTACCGAATTACGGGAATACTTGCGAGGAGTAACATGGGAACTGGTATGGAAAGCGCCACACCAATATTTTTTTGATAAGCGACACTTATACAAGGATTTACATGGTAACATTTTTATGGACCTGTATAAATGTTATTGTTGTCCTCTTGTATCCTAAGGTTTTCTTTGAATCTGATAACAACCAGAAAGGCTTCCTTGATCGTGAAGATCTGAAAGTTGCTGTACTATCGCTACTTGGTTACAAGCCGTCAAAGGTACACTTTGTTGATTGAAGGATTGATTGATTGGTTGCTTGCTTGGCCAGTTTATCTATTTAGAATAGTTAAATAATAAAGTTGATAATAATAATTACTAAAGGGAACTCGTAGAGTGCATACCTCCGCCCACATCATAATTCTCCTCAGCATAAATTTCTCCCACATATTGTCCCTATAAAAAAAAAACAGAACAGAAAAGAAAAAACAAGTAGACTCCTTGGGATTTGAACTGGTAGTGTTTGACTCTTTCAACCACTACAACAAACTGTTTTCACAAATATCGCTTTGAAATTAATGGGCATATGTTTTTTTACACTTTATTGGCAAGCCCGTATAAGCACACACACCTCTATATGGCAAACAGTAATACAAGTTTTTTGAACATTGTGTTCTTCACCTTTCACCCTGACCCTTCCAAAATTTAGTCACTTTCAGATTTTGGTAAAGGAACATTCTGGCCAAGTTCGACAAATTTCTGATAAAAACTGTTTTTTTTTTTTTTTAATCGTTTTTTGTTAATTGTGACCTTGAGCTTTAACCCTTACCCTTCAACGTTCAAACGATTTGAGATCTTTGGTCATGTAACATTTTGTGATTAAAACTATGGGCTGTAGACAAATAATTTTAAAAAAAATGTTTTCGTTGATTGTGACCTTGACCTTTGAACCTGACCCTTAAGAATTTAATCAGTTCTAGATCTTTGTAAAGAAACATTTTGGCGAAGCTTGACAAATTTCTGATAAAAAATATGGGCTGTAGGCACATACTGTAGAGCCCCTGTATAGCGCTTTATACTCAAGGTGTGGACTAGTTTGCATGGTAACTTTCTTTGCCCCAAAGGGTTTTTTTTCTGAGCTGCTCGGTAAACCGGTACCAGCTATATCTCGTCTGTGCACAACAGGGGCTGTATGAACCAGTACACCGGGATAACCCCTACTCATCTCGAAAGATATACTGGGTTCTTTATAGCAAACACGGGCCATTGTGTACATTAGGCCTATGGTTTATAGTCCTTATTCGAGAAGACTTGTTCCACCACCAGAACCATAGGCGAGTGTGCCGTTTGAACCAGCTAATACTGCTGCTATTGCTGCTGCTACAGCTATTGCTACTATTGATGTATTTGTAATTAATTTTGCTGTTTATATTATTTTTCATAGATTGAAGTTGATGAGATACTTGGCTCCAAGGAAGGTAAATATATACAAATTTAATTGGTAAATCATTTGGTACATACGGTATCAATGTGCATAGCCTGGCCCTAATTTGGGGAATTAGTCTTTATTGCACTTAGTGCGTGCCATACCAAATTAAATTGGCCTCCCATACTTGATTTTTTTTTTGGGAGTACTGTATTATTATTTACTCATTGGTGGCACTGTTCAGAATGAGAAAAAAATAATAATAAAGGACTTGCGCAAGTCTACAATGTGTAGGTAGGAAACGTTTTCACGTAGCGAACCTGTCCTTAGAACCTCCAGCATATTTGCTTTTTGACAAAGGACTATTTTAATACAGATTCATTAAATTCTTTTTAATGAATGCCAAAAAATCATATAGTGTATACTGTACTAGGCAATTGGGATTATTCCATCATATGGTGTTAGTTCTGTATGTGTGCTAAATGGCCCATTTGCACGCTAAAAGATGCATACATTATTTGGTGAAGAGAAAGTGCTGCCTAATTTAACACCAAAATAGCCTCACCAGTGGCGGGATTCAAAAGGAGTGCGGGGGGGGGGGGGGGCCCTTACCTCCCCAAATTAAAAAAAAAATTATATTAAAATTTTAAGTCTGATAGTCCCATATCCTGCCATCTAGGGGTGCCATAATAATTAATTTGCTTACCTCAGCCCAAACCATAGTGGGGCTGAGGTGGTATAGAACCCAGGTATTCAACCTTTTTAAGCTGGTGGCCTGAACACACCGTTGAGACCAGTTGCGGGCCGACATAATTGTGTACTGTCACATTTTGTTTTCAATGACAGCTCAACTCATTCTATAAGTCTACAACTCTTCCTAATTATAGGCCTAATATCTTTGTTTTCAACACCAATTATGATAGGCCTTGTTTTGTGAAAATGAAGGAATACAGTTATGGGGAAGTGTGGGGATTAAAAGAAAAACTTGATCCACACCCCCACCCCCAGGTTCTTCTACCCTACCTCTAAAAAGTTTCTAAGCAAAAAAAGAATTTACTCAAATACTAAGTAGGTTAGTTAGAACTAATTCCATTGCGGAAATTCCCCGACGAGGAGTTCAATATCCCTAAAAATGGTACACATTTACCTCAGCCCCATCACATATAGTTGAGGCTGAAGTGAGCAAATTTTAAAAATAGACACCTAGATGCCCGGAAGTGGCACTCTCAGGCTGTTAAAATACGTTTTGCAACTGGCTGGCTGTTGATGTCACCAGTGGTTAGAAAATGAATCATATTACTTAATTCTTTATACCGCGTCAGTCTCCCCCTCCCCATGTCTACTCTACACCACTAGATACAGTGAGCTACACTCAGAAAAAGCCAGACTCTTGAATGCCAGGCGTATTTCTAGTAACAACAGTGACTTTTCTCTTAATGATTTGTTTTTTTTAGCAATGTCACGCAGGCCAGATTGAAATCTTTGGTAGGCCAGGAGTTGGCCCGCGGGCTGGGAGTTGAATACTAGGGGTATAGACCCCCAGTCCGTGAAAGTCCCTCTCTGGCCTCCTCTATCCTCTATTTAAAATGTCTGGATCCGCACTGAAATGTAACTCAATCTCTGTTCTGCTGTGTTCTCAGCTTAAGAAATGGGGCTACTGTGTACTTGTTAATCCACTGCAGCCATGAGTTTCTGATTGAGCAGGTAAATTACAGCACCAGCTGTGGTTGTTGACTCAATTGGTACTCAGTACTTCGTCAGCAGTTCAGTTTCTGCAACACCTCATTTTCTTCGCCCTACTTCTACAACTATATTGTAATGCAATAATTTTAGAGATAGTAGTTTATACCATTTTATAATCAAAAGACTGGATTCAATTTCATTATCAATTTTTACTGAATTTCAGGAACAGTATTATGTATTCGTAATATAATTGGCAAGGAATTTATTTTCATGTCCTAATTTTAATAAAAAGCTATATCATTTTCTAAAATATTTAAGTTGAAAGTTCAACAAACATCCATATTTCATTTTCAAATTTCAAAATCCAAGTACCACATCGCCCATTAAGAAATGGTACTGTATGTGCATCTTAACAGCAATTGCCTATGGATAGAATTTGTTTCAATTGTAATTTTCTCATACATGTCAATTGATGGCAAATTAAATTTAATCAAAAAATTGTAAACTGCACTTGAATTTAGTTCTTAAATGCTTATTGAAGGCCAAGATTAAGTGCTGTAATAATCATTGGAAATTTACTGGCTTTAACTCCAACCATGTTCACAAACAATGCCCACTCAGACTTACTATAGAAAATCAAAAAGTGAATTATGCATTACAAAATGTGCATCGAAGCATTCTAAAGATGGTCGAACATATAGATGTTTTCAAAATTATGCAAAATTAATTATAGGATAAGTTAGAGAAGATTATAATGTAATTCAATGCCGCATTCCAACTACTGTACTCAGACATGATCCTTTTTTTTTTTTTTTTTTTTTCAGGAATAACACTTCAGTGTTTTATGGATGCCATGCTACCAAAGCTTGCAGCTGAAGATGAAGACGACCAAATACGACAAGTTTTCATGTCTTTTGACATGCAATGTATGTTTTAGCTGTATTTTGTTCCAATTATTTATACAACTACTGTACTGTAACTTTTACTGTGTTATCTCCAAAACACATATTGTACTCTTAAATTTGTTTAAGATTAATTTCTTCAGAAAGTTTTAGTTTAACTCACCATTATGCATTGCGATATACATTATGTACTATAATAAGAACTTGGCAATAATTAATGCATGTCGGTTCATAGCTGTCAGTAGGGGTGCTTATTAGAGCTTTGAAACTCTAAAGCTTTTGTAGAATCGTTTTTCTACAAAAATGTGTTTACACATTCATAAAGGGGACCACTCGGATGATTTGTAACTGCAAAGGCAGATTAATACCCTGGGTCTCTTAACACTCTGACCACCAGGGGTTTGAAAAAAATAGTATCAGCCACCACCGGACTCTATAGTGAATTTTAACACTTTTCGAAGCTCGTTGATAGTGCGTATGTGATCAGATTGACATTTAATAAATACTACAAGAACTACAAACATCTTAGCTTTACATTGATCCCAAACGCTTTATTCTAATCACAATCTGTGACACATAACAGTAAAACGAAAGTGTCTCACTTTTGGAGATTTACGTAATTTCGCACAACGAAGCTGAGATAATAGCGATTTTGTGAAAGTACATCATATACCGCTTAATGTAAACAAACAAATAATGAAGTACTTACGGTCCTGACAATATAGTGTTCAAATTGTCATGTTGGTAAATCTCCCATCTATCGAATTCCATAAAAATACCTGAAACACAGAGATCTCCGTGTTTGGCGGTCAAGCGTTGTGTTACCAAACACGGCGATCTCTGTGTTTGGTGGGCAGAGTGTTAAGCCCCTTGCCCCAGGTTCATACCAGGGAGTATTTGTAGATGGGAGTCTCGACACTTATACAGTGTGGTTAATTGCCTTCGCTTAATTTCCTTTCAGGTAAAGGGTTCATAACTGCTGGGGATCTTGAGAGAGTGTTCTCGGAAGTTGCTCCACACATTCCAAGACATCTCATTCAAGCTGCTTTCAGGTATTTTTTATATATATTTATGACATCAGCCAAGAATTACCAGTAATGAAACTTTATTACTGTACTTGTAGGTGCCAATCCCTTGCAAAAGACAAACAATATGCATATGATGCTCTACACTAAGTTTTCATTATGAGGCTTAGAGAGTGGAGTTGTTTTGATCGTTAGAATACATACCACACATACCCCATAAGCATCTCTTGAATACCACACATCCACACATACCATTGGCAGATTTCCGACCCGGGCCTTTTAGAAAGTTAAAAAAAGAAAAAAAAGAGAAAGAAGAGAAAAAAATGATCGCCCAAAACGCCTCAGAGGTTATTTTCTGGCGTCTAGAAAACAAAATTTCACTGGGGAGTGTCCGTGGACCCCCTACGGTGGTGTTATCTCGACCGGCTCAACTTTCGGCCCCCAACTTTCGCCCCCCCCCCCTTTTTTTCTCTGGATCCGCCCCTGCATACGGCATAAACATCAGTTAATAATCTTGTGAAGCCTAAAAATGTATTTGTTTTTGTATAATTCTCACATCACAGGGAGGTTGACCGAGATGGAGATGGTCGAGTCAGCTATAAAGATTTTGAGTTCATGATGCAGCTTGATACTGGCGATTGAATTTGGTGTTGGTAATTCCTTCACCTCAAACCTAATGCTGAGAACATAGTGTTCATCAGTATGTAATGGTCGTGTGTACATGTTGATCATCACTGAAGATGCTAGCTGATTTGTTTACAGCATTTTTGATTCTTTAAGAGTCGAACAGAAGCGAGAGATTGTCAAGTCAGTTGTATATTTTTTTTTCTGATACTGGCAATTGAAATCTTGTGTTGGAAATTTATTTAACGCAAACTCGGGTTTGGTGAGAACATAGCATTTCACATCAGTGTGTATGTACATGTTAATTATTACTGATGAGCTAGCTGATTCTGTAAAAACATTCGTTTTTAGATTTTTTTAAGAATCCAACAATAGCGAAATAGTGAAATAAAATGTAAAAACAATGAAAAAAGGGTGTACGATCATTCCCCGCCCCCCCCACCTTTCGGCCCCCCCCCCCCCTTTTTTTCTCTGGATCCGCCCCTGCATACGGCATAAACATCAGTTAATAATCTTGTGAAGCCTAAAAATGTATTTGTTTTTGTATAATTCTCACATCACAGGGAGGTTGACCGAGATGGAGATGGTCGAGTCAGCTATAAAGATTTTGAGTTCATGATGCAGCTTGATACTGGCGATTGAATTTGGTGTTGGTAATTCCTTCACCTCAAACCTAATGCTGAGAACATAGTGTTCATCAGTATGTAATGGTCGTGTGTACATGTTGATCATCACTGAAGATGCTAGCTGATTTGTTTACAGCATTTTTGATTCTTTAAGAGTCGAACAGAAGCGAGAGATTGTCAAGTCAGTTGTATATTTTTTTTCTGATACTGGCAATTGAAATCTTGTGTTGGAAATTTATTTAACGCAAACTCGGGTTTGGTGAGAACATAGCATTTCACATCAGTGTGTATGTACATGTTAATTATTACTGATGAGCTAGCTGATTCTGTAAAAACATTCGTTTTTAGATTTTTTTAAGAATCCAACAATAGCAGGAGTTATTACAGTAGTTTAAGTCAACTATAAAGGTTTTTTTTTATTTCATGATGAAACTTGATACTAATAAAGGTCCAAATTCTCTTGTGTGTTGCAGAAGTCTTTCAGAAATCAGTACGATCTCCTGCATTACCGCAAGAGAAAAAAAGAACATCTCACAGAGACTGTTGGTAATACGATGTGCAACAGACTACAATTAGATTGTAACTACTGTTACCGTGGAACCCCCTGCATTGTTGGTTGATCTTGGTGTTGATAATTTCTTTACCTTTAGTTAATGTGTGTCTGGTTAGAAAGTCACGTTGCCATCATTTTAGAAATTACATGTCAGTCTGTACTCAACATGCTATGTAATTCTATTTAATGGAAAGAAACTCTGATGGTCCTGTCAGTTCTGCCTTGTGGGTATTTGCTTATGGTGCATGAGGTAGCAACCCTACCTGTATTGATAGAAGATATGCTCCACCACCAGAAACATGCAAGCCGCTCAAACCAATGCTGATATTATTGCTGAAGGTTTGTGGTGGCTCTGCATTAAGCGCTTGGTCACTCAACTGTATACATATTACGTGTACTTTTATTATAAATAAATATTTATATTATAAATATTTACTGTATTATATAAATTATATATTGAAGAGTGGGTTTGCATGTATGCTCCTCTAAGTGAAATAAAATGTAAAAACAATGAAAAAAGGGTGTACGATCATTGAAAGTTGACTTTCGGAACAAAAATTTATTTAAATATAACAAAATCAAACAGATATTTCAATAGTTCTTACTATCTTTATCAACGTTAATGTAAGAAAACTTTGGAGATCTTACACATACATAAAGAATAATAAATGGTATTAACCAATAGGAATCAAGTTAAAGATACAATTAGTTTATTGGACAGCATGATATAAGTTCAGTGACAAGTTAATGGGCGAATTAATTACAATTAAATATAAATTATATATATAGTATAGTATATATGCAGTATATATATATATATATAGTTATATATTTATATATATATAGTTTATATAATATATATGTGAGTACAAATATATAATATATCAAATATGATTAAATGAAACTATGAAACTGTTTGTGTTTACCATTTTTTATTGGCAATGATACCTTAAATATAGGTTCAGTGACAAGCTAATGGGCGAATTAATTACAATTAAATATAAATTATATATATAGTATAGTATATACAATATGTATATATAACTATATATATTATATATATTTATGTATTTATATATATATAGTTTATATAATATATATGCAAGTACAAATATATAATATATCAAATATGGTTAAATGAAACTATGAAACTGTTTGTGTTGACTACCTTTTTTTTTATTGGCAATGATACCTTTTGCTATCTCCAGCAATCTTTAAGTGAATGTGTAAGAGGCGCTACTAATCATGTGTAAAGATATTAGCATCCAGCAACAGCGAAAACAAGAGGTCAAACAAGTAGTAACCCCATTATGCTTTTCTTGGAAAATTACACTTGCATACAAGAGGCCTTTTAAATCAAGTGCAACTGCCTTTAGTATTAGCTTTAGTGTTAGCATTCAGTTGATAACAATAACCTGTGATGAAAACATGTGCGGATCGTGCGTAACACGGAAGGGTGGGGGGTGCGGCCGTGTGTCTTAAGGCCAACTTGTTGTCGCGTCGGGTCTGTGTGAGTTAAACGACGCGAAGGTGTGAGTTAGACGCGAAGGTGTGCGCAGGGGGCAGTCGCGTCGTAGAATATTAAACATGTTTAATATTTCTCACGACGGCTTAACACTGTCCCCGACGATAAATCGGGTCGGGCTGCGTCGGCCGACGCTGTCTGAGTTGGCCTTTATAAGCCCGTCATACAGAAATCTTCCAAAAATCTTCTCAAACTCGGGATCGTCTTATATGTGGATCTTAAATCTCAGTCGGCTAGTTTGGTGGTAGCTACTTGTGTGTGTGTGCTGAACTTTAGATTTCTAGGTCCCCGGTTCGATTCCCATCGCTGCCTCTCCTTGTGTTTCAGCTGAGGGCCTGAAATGCAAGTGACAATAGTGCACCGTCTTTCGGATGAGACGTTTAAGGCGTTTGTCCCGTTTGGAATATGGCCCATATGCATGTTAAAAAATGCAGTACACTTTTCGGGAAAAGAGTAGGGGGTTGTCTCCTGGCGTACTGCCCAAGTGCCACTAGAAGGACGCTACTGGAAATAATGTCTTCTTTATACTTTTGTGGCTATCCTTGGTGTTTAAACGTAATAAATCCATCCAGTACAGCATCATAATTCATGGTATAATAGAATACAAGTATAGATAATTAAAATGGAAGATTAATTAATTAATTGAGACATTAGCATAGTTCTTAAAGTTCTCTGAACTCTGGTTTCATAGCCGAACATGCACAATTCACAAATGTCTTCACTTCATTTCACTAAGCCTACTCCTTGAATACTCTCCCTACTGAGTCCCATTTAATCAATTAAATAATTGACGAAATAATTAAAAAACCGTAAATACTGTAGGAATTAAACAGGCTTCGGCAGGGGCGGATCCAGACAGTAGGGGTGGGCCCACTATAGGAAGTCTGGGGCCCTCGAAATTTGTTTTCTTAACGTCCGGAAATAACCTCTAGACGTTTTGGGCTATCAATAGGCCTAATTTCTTGTTCTTCTTTTCTTTTTTTTTTTGACTTTCCGTAAGGGGGCCGGGCTTGCTCGTCCCCCCCCCCCATACCTTTTTATTTTTTAAAATCCTGCCCTGTTCGACCTGGGGCCAATTGTACGAACTGTAAATTTTAACAATGTGTTTTAAAATATATGGTTTTCTTAGCTAGATAGGATAAATAAATGGCCAACATGAACTTTCAAACTGTGTGCATTAGGATGGATGGTTTTCTTTGCTAGATAGGATAAAATATTATTTTTAGCATGAGTAATCTTAAATAATTATAGGAACATATTTTTTAAAATGAAGACAGAAAATAAATCTCGGGATTTTTTTGTCATCTAAAACCTTGGAGTAACGGACGTGCTATATATTTTCCAGATTAAGGGAATGACATTGCAATACATCAGCCTAACTACAATTACTATGCGTATATAAAGATTAATATAAGATAGGATATGATAATTTCATCTGTAGCAGCGGCGGATCCAGAAAAGGAGGCACAGCGAAGGAACTTTTTGCAGACAGAGTCATTCCTGGGCTTCATGGTTAGGGCTGAGGTATGATTACGGCATCTCTAGATGACCGAAAATGGCCCTCTCAGATTAAAATTTGATGATAATTTTCATTTATTCTTCATTTTCTTTTATAGTTTTGAAAATTATAGGGGGACCCAGGCCGGTTGGACTCCAATTGTATCTGCCACTGCATACTAAGTCATGGAGACAGGAAGTGGATAGGAGCAAGGTGAGAAAAGTCAATATTGTCAAGTGATTGGTTTAAATGTTGAAGGATCAATATTTCTGTAGTAAAAAGAAAAAAAAATGGGAAAGAGAAGAGATTACAAAGAAAACATTTTATTGTGTTTTGTTCTGTGTTCTTTGTTTTTTGTATGGAGGGGTTACTACTTCCTGACTCGGGGCAGCGTCTTTTTCTGTTGCAATCTAATAACTGTAGGCCTGAAGGGGGCTGAAGCAGCAGCTATTGTCGACTTTTCCTGTGTGTTTCTGCGTATACGCAGTACAGTAGTTGAAAGCGACACTGCCTCGACATCGGTTATGTTAAATCCCTCTCTTGAAGCAACAAACCAAAATATATACCTTGTGTTGAGTGTACACAAAATCATTTACTAAAACAATATACATTAATACTTAAATTATTATCATATACAGATGAAAACTAAAAGCTTGCAGATCGATGACGCACACTGATGCATACACCCCAACGGGGTCCTCTGCACCTGTCAGTATCGTGTCGTCCAGCTTTACTGTGGCGCACCCCCCCCCCTTTTTTTGCTAAATCCTGTATCCGCCCCTGTACGCTGTGTAATCAAGGCTGCTTCGGATTGTGGCACTATGAGTTCTTCGTAAAAAAAAAATGTTTTCATTCAGATTTTGAATTCTGTTAGCCTACAATTATTTTTTGACTTCATTGTGGGTAAATATAATTCTTATTTTCTGAAATTTAATCTAAATTATATTAAGGCAATGTTGTTGCTAAACTGACCAATCTGCCATATTTTTTTGGTCACGTGCATAATTTAACCTGAATAACGCATTCTGGTTACGTTAATTTTCGTTGTCAACTCAACGAAGTCTCTTTACGAACCAGTCGAATGAAAATAATACTCAACCAGGGAACAGTGGGTAATTTTACTGTTCCCTGACTCAACGAAAATTCGTGCTCAACGAAATGAACCAATCGAATAAGCCCATTGATAACAACTCTGTGTACTTGCTTTTAAAAACTTAAGGATATGAGAAATGTCACCGATCGAAAATTGAAGTCCATTTCTATATGAACCATAGGAAACTTGTATATTGCCAACGTAAATTTTGCTACTCATTACTGTGATGTATGCAGTAATGTACAAAAGTTTGTATGCTTCTTATATAATGGTGAGAAAAGCTTTTTACATGTTAATGATATCGTTTGAAGAATATCAATTTTCAAAATCGTAGGTTGATATATCACCACCTGTTTATTACAGTACTTGTAAAAGTCATCACGAAATACTATCCATCAAACGCGAGAAAAAACATAAAAATTAAAAGTATGAAGAAATATTTTTCGATACTTACAGAACATTTTAATATCTTGTTGATGTAAGAAAATTGAAATATTCTTGTTTAGTGATAATTATGATACCATATTTATATCGTGCTCTGTGGATATTGATTTGAATATTTCTTTTAGATGATTTATTTGGATGCTGATAATTACTATTTTGAAGAAAGCAATGCTACCAATCATTGTGAAATTTTCTCAACTTCCAAACGACGATGAACTTTGACATTGGTTAGGAAATCTGTTAATAATTTCGCAAATCGTTAAGATACAACATGAACTAGTAAACACTGTTGAAGTCTTTCACAATATCTAAATCATCCTCACAGAAGAATACAAGCTATAAAATCTTCGATGGCGGACCTTTTTTTTAAAAAATATATATAGTACAGTATTCCAATTAAACTTTAAAAGGTACTGTTTTTTAATTTTAACCGTTAATTTAATTTTTAAAATGTATTAAAAGTATTTTTGAAAAAAAAAAAAATATCGTCCTGAAAGAAGAATACAAGCTAAAATCTATGGATGGAGATTCCTGTATATTAATAGGAAAAGAGCGCTCACCGTATGACTTCAGCTTGCAAAATGAGTAGAAAGTGTCGAAGAGGTAGAGGTTGATCTAAATTAGGGGTGGGCATAAAAGTGAATTTCTGATTTAACACCGAGGGCCGCACCCAAACTTAAAATCCCCAAGCACTGCTTTTACACCACTTTATTCCCAACTTTAATATTACTTTTTACATATGATCGGTGTCAGGCCGTAAAAAACAAAGTGTTTTCTAGCCAATGTTGCTTGGCGGGCAGCACACATAGGGTTTTTATTTCATATTCGCGGGCCGCAAAAAAAAAAATCGCTCTCGATTTGCCCACTTGTGATCTGAATGAATGACATCAAGTTTGGGAGCTTAACTGAATAAGATCAGAAATATAGGAAGGGGGTCTCACAATGAAGAGTTTTATGAAAATTAATATTTTGTAGGAAATAGTTTGGTGACGGGAAGCCAGTGAAGAGAGAGAACAACAAGAGTGATATGTACTCTCTATGTAGTTCTATCTCGTACTAACCTAACCTACCTCCAAAGGTTCCACTTTAACTGCATTTGCAACTTTGTCCTTATTAATGGTTTTAATCGCATTTTATTAAAAAAACAACAGTCGGGGATATTTTTTAGGTCCTGTGTGCATCTACAAAGAAAAAGCGCTATATAGCCTAATTAATAAATAATATAAATCTGGTATCTAGTCGACCTGCGAGAAACAGAAGTGGCAGTGGTGGTAGTGGTCGTACTAGCAGCAACGGAAAGCAGTAGCTTTTAGATTTGTTTTTTTTTTAATCTACACAATATCTCAATTTAAAAACAACGATTACTATATTATCTACTGTTCCTTAGTTTTACAATATAATTATTATTTTACATTATTCTTTATGGGCTGGCGCAATAATTAAGCATGTACTGTAGAACGCTAGAAAATGATTTTTCAAAGAGTTTTCTGACTGTTTCGCCGAAGTTATATTTCAAAAACCAGGCTCCGTTGTACTAATTATTAGTCTTAATTTTACAGCTTAAAAAGCAATTAGCAGCCATGGTCTTCCAGTCATAATTATGAAATTATTCATTCGAATACTAATTTGTAAATTCCTCCTTACGTTTTTGCTTTTGTCAATTTATGTTTCTCCAAGGATCATCTGCAAAGAGCAAGTGTCTCGTCATCTGCAGCTGTTGAACATTAAGCTGTACTCTTGAGAAAATGATAATTAGACTTGACGATAACAATGGAAGGTTCTACCGCTAAACCCCCTTGGATACTGTTGATAAGTTCTCACTGGGTTTATGGGACATGCGCGTATTTCCAGTTCTCTTCCAATTGGTCAATTCTTAGGTTTAATTGACAGGCCGGAAAGGTCTATTCTAAAGATATACTGAATGACTGGCTAAGTTACTGGTTTTCAATTGAAATTTAGAACGATCAAATAATTTCCTATCTGATTAATATACGCATAAACGCATTGTATTAACAGTATGTTTATACGTATTCTAATCTGCTAAAATACGCGTAAACATACTACTGTATTCCTATAATAATTTCATTGTCTTTTAAGTTGTATACCGTATTAAATCAATTTAAGACGGAGTTTTCTTAGTAGTAATTCAATGTTTTAATTGAATTTTAACAATATTTTTAGGAGATACCACAAATAGTATGATTTCATTGTCTTTTAAGTTATATATTATTTCAGTTATAATATTTTTCACACTGGTAATTTAAATTTTAAGGAGTTATCACAAACAGTATAACTAAGATAGAGAAACTACACTTTTTTTAGTTATTTTTTATTGCACAGGAATCATTTCCATCACCAATATTTGGTACGACTGCCTAGCAAAGCTTTGTGTTCATAATAAATAATTATAAACATATGAATATATAATTCTTATCTTGAAAAATTATAAGATTCTCTCACGATTTTCCTAATCATTTATTTTCTGGCCGCTTTTATCCATTTTAAGCTTTCTTTGATTGTGTTGAGCGGGTAGCCAGATTTCGTGTTTACGCGTTTGTTGCTGGTACGCACACGCATGTCGTCGTGTACACTATATAAAATTACAATATACGAATTCAAATTACAAATATATATATACAGAATAAAGAACACATAACAATGAAATATATTCTAGAACTTACAGTGTCGTATTTCATGATGTATAAATATACATTTTCGCTGATTAGCATAATCCACTCTTTCATCCGTATAATTTACGAAAATACCTCTTAAGCGGGAGTATAAACGTGTGCATTATTGTATTCGATCATGTTCCACGCTGTCTGGACCAGTATACATTTATGGTACGAATATACGCAGTATTATGTGATAATGCCACTTATCAATATTAATAATATTGATAAGTGGTATTATCACTTATCAATATTAATAATAATTTTAATGATAAAGATCATTACAAGTCTTCCACTAAGTTAATATCAATATAATACAAGCTGATGAAGGCCGTTCTAGTGGTATATGTATATGTTTATAACATGATATGGCCACAGAAGACACTGAAATGAAAAAAAAATTGACGTTTTATAATTAAATGAGAGATTACATTTTGCATTTGACAATTGATACAGTGCAATAAATTCAAGGATTTAAGGATTTCGGATGATCCAATTTTCATGATAATACAGAATATTCAACAAAAGATTTCATCAGGATTGGTCTTTAATTTCCAAGCATTTTGAGAGCTGTTTTTCTGCTAATTTATATACGTTTTTTTTTTTTAAAATATAAAAACATATAGACCCTATCATGTGTGTGTGTTTTTTTTAGGAAAACAAATACCTCATGCTTCGTACATTAGTTAATGGCTTGATCTTCGCTATCCATTCGCAGGATCTTATTGTTCCACTTAGTCTAGCCTGGGTTCCAGGCCCTAATTTTGGGTTACTCACTATTTATTGCACTTAGTGCGCGCCATACCTAATTTAATTGGCGTCCCATACTCGATTTTTCCGGATTATTCCGTCTCTAAATTAACTTTCTCGTTGGTGGCGCTGTCCAGAATGAGAAAAATAATAAAAAATAAGAGACCAGTGTGGCAAGTCTACACTTAGTCCTTCTAGTATTTAGTAAATTATAGTTAAAAACTGTGTCCACACTATCAAATTTTATGTTATGCCCATAATATGGTGTGCCTATACATAGTGATGTGATGTCATCATAACCATATGTAGGCATGTCACATGGTTTTGCCAAATAAAATTTGATAGTCTGGACAAGCCTTTGGGCGTAGATGAATACACATGCAATTAAGTAGCAGAGGAAATATGAGGTATAAGATTCACCTTCGAAGACGTAAAGATATAGTTCGGGTGCCAAATGGAAGATAAAGTGTCCTCTCTCCGTACGATTTCGAATTTTGGAGCAGCCTCTACGCAACGGCCACTTTGTATAAACGCGTTCAAGTATGTATAAATAGTAATAAATATTTCAAAACTGTGTATTGTTTGTATTTTTTCATAGAAACCCATATGCCCTCACTGATTTCCCATCCCCAGGAATTATACGAGTATCTATATCGAGTGGCAAATGAAGTTTCTGGCGGAGAAAATACTTTATTGGGTTGTTTGCGTTCTGTGTTATTGACACCAGAGCATAAGGTCTCGTTAAGACTTGCAGATATTGTTGTTTATGTTGCAGAGGTTAACGAGGCAAATGTAGGAACTCAATAAACTTTATAACGTTGTTCTTAAAATAATTATGGTGACACTCCATTTTATTAAATGACACTAAAGAGCATAATCATGCAAATACTTTACACAACATTAAATGTTGATGTCACACGATGATCTCCGAGAAAGGAGAAAGATCCAAGTTCTGTTTTTGATTTCATGAGTATGTTTTCGGACCTTGTGTGATCAATTGGTTTGATCATGTAATTATTTTCAGTCCGTTTCAGGATGTGTATCTCTTGACAACTTCTTCATTGCCTTTTCAACTGCCCGTATTCGATGAGATTTGTCACTGTCATCACCATTTTGTAGATCCTTTAACTCATTAACTATTGTGTCCTGTAAAAAAATATTAAGGTGTCATAATAGTAAGACTCGTCTATTGTATTTATTTTTTCGCACGCAGCTGTGTCAGAATTATTTTAAAGGTAATGTCGCACTAGACGTTTCACATCCAATTCGCCATCTTTTTTGATATGTGCAAATTACAGAATTTTGATTCAGAAGCAAGTCTGTCGATCCGCCTGTTTATATTTGGAGAAATAGATGATGATACCTCTTGTCCACAAAAGCCTATTTCGGAGATATATATCAGTGGCGGCACCAGAGAATTGCAAAAAGGGGTGCACGCCCCACCCCCAAATCACTAACCAAGTGTGAAATCATTTGATAAGAAACTCTTCTCCCTGGACCCCCATGAGGTAAAGCGACACCCAAACAACTTCCTCTTTCGAACATAGGCTCGGCCCCTTCAGACCATAGAACCTAGAATGCCACTTGCACGACCCGGCAAAACAAATATGGATGCGCCAGTACAGTTTTCGAAATGATTATAACAATAATAATCAGTTATTATTATACAGCATATCCTTTTTCACACTTATATTATACCCAATTACCTACTGATATAAACCATTAGACACATTATTCTCCTGAGTATTTAAAATCGATTACCTACCTTATTGTAGATAAATAACAAATCATTAAAATTGTTATGGTTACAGTTCTTTTAAAATGTTTAAATAAATTTAAAAAATAATAATATTTGAATAACCAAATTTGAAGTAAGCACTAAGTAACAGAAAATATTTAAATTAGTTTTCGTTTTGTTTTATTAGTTTTTGTTTTATTTCTTTACACAACAAACGCAAAAAACTAATAATACCTTTATGTCTTTTTTGCTCCCAAATTCCATTTCCTTGTCATTTTCATTTAATTTCAAAGCTCCTTCATTCAAATCCTCTGGTGTTTCCGACGCGGATGACTCTCTTAGTTGAGCAAGTTCTTCGTCAAACTCTGGATCATCATTGAGTAGATAGGATTCTGTGTTCGTTATATCGTTACTGCTTTTAATCAGTACCTCAGGCTCCCTCTTGACTTCGATGGCATCCCATTTCTCTCTCTTATTTTCTTGAATCTTATTATCGTCTGCATTTTTAAAATGTTTTACAAACTGTTGCTTTGCCGTTTTTGTTATATAATTATTGCCAATACTATTGTATTCTTTTTCTTCGTGTTCGTCGTTTCTGATGATTCCTTCATTTTCTTCTTCTGGTATTTCACTTGCGGAATGTTCTATGTCAACGTCTTCTGGTATTTCACTTGCGGAATCTTCTATGGTAACTTCGTTTTTACCATTGTCTGCATCTTCCGGTGTTTCACTTGCAGAATCTCCTCTGTGAACTCCATCTTCTGCTACGTCATCTGCTGCTGTTTCACTTGCAGACTCTCCTCCGTCAACTGCATCTTCTACTCTTTCGTCTGTTTGTGTTTCACTTGCAGAATCTTCTCCGTCAACTGCATCTTCTGCTCTTTCGTCTGCTGGTGTTTTACTTGCGGAATCTCCTCTGTCAACTTCATCTTCTGCTCTTTCGTCTGCTGGTGCTTTACTTGCAGAATTTTCTTCGTCAACTTCTACTACTTCGTCTGCAGGTGTTTTACTGGCTGAATCTTTTCTATAATCCCCACTTTCTTCTATTGCTTCTGGTGTTTCACTTGCAGAATCCTCTCCGTCAACTTCACTTTCATCTTCTGCTTCGTCTCTGTCATACACCTCTGCTGAAATTAATCTCTTTTCTTTTGGTGTTTGATTATCATCTATGTCTGTGGCTTTTTTCTTTTCTATTTGTTTATAAGGAGTTCCACTCTCGAAATATTCTTTTTCAACTTCACCGTCTTCCGGGATTTCACTCGCTGATTCTTCTACATCATGTTCTTGTTCTTCATTTTCTTCTGGCGTTTTACTCGCAGATTCTTCTCCGTCAACTATTTCTTGTTCTTCTACTTGGTTTCCATTCCAGTTTGGTGTAAATGGTGGTGGTTTGTTCTTCATAAGTTTTTGAAATTCACCCGTTGTTATATCATTATACAACTCCTTCACTGAAATAAATAGATATAAAATAAATTAAAAACTGGTGCATTTTTTAATTGTTTATCTCAAGATCTGTAGTATGTTGTATAGTTATCAATATTACTTAATACATCATTGGGTTTCCTGTAAATATTGGTAATTAAAATGAATTAATTATTAATAGGCCTATAGATAATTATTATATAATATTACTAATAATAATAAACATTTAATTGATTTATAAGTTACCGTACTATGTGAATATGTCATTACATAATTAAAGTAAAAAAAGTACATCAGCCGACTGCATTTACAAATCAATAACCAAAATAAATTTTCTTTTAGCCTTGTGATTTCCATAACAGTCTGTACGGTTCACCATATTAATTATTAATAATAAAGATAATGATGATGTTGATTATGATGATAAATAAAAAAAAAGAACAAGTTGTAGGATATTTAAGAAAATTGAAAATTACCATTTAGGCCTAGTTGGCATTGTGGTCTATGAATAATGTATTTGTCAGAAGTCACATTTTAGCACCACATTAGCAATTTATATTGATGTCTTAATATTATTTCTAAATCCCCATTTTTATATATAAGGTAAAGATAGAACTTAAATCAGTTCACCAATTTTCACAGCAAAAAAAAAATTCAAACCACAATATTTGTCAAAGTTGAGCTGGCAAGAGTTTTAGCAATTTAGAAACGGCTTATAAATACCACAGAATTGAGGATGTTGTCAGTTATGAATAATAAACAGTAATTTCGATCGCCAGTCAAATAAACTTTGATTTAGTAATGCTTGCGGTCGGATAAAAATCACCTCACGGAGAGAGTCTTACTTCGGTCAGCTCTCGATCTATCGCTCTCTTCAGTTCGTTTCCTTTTATCGTTTAATATATCCCCACTTAAAGTGTATTCACCGCTTCCTTCAGATGTTGCAAGAGCCTGTTTTGAAAAGTTACCTGGAGAGAAATACATCATTTTCATTAATTATCTTCCATTATTATTTATGTCATTTTGCTTTCAAAAAAAAAATTAAAATTGGGTTTTTAATATTTTGTGGATTTTGCATGAATTCTTCTTTCAAGCAATGTTTATTTGATGGAAATTGATTTAGTATTAGTAAAGTTATGAATATTTAATTAATGTGATATCAACAAGTGGGTTTTGAGGAAACCACTTGCAAAGATTCCAAAATCAATAGTTTATTATTAGGTTGATATTTAAAAAATAATGTTATTAACTTTCCAGTTATTTTTAGTAATTGGTATTTTGCAGAAATGTTCTTCAATATATCTTTTATAAACTGCGAAAACCTAAAATTATGATTTTCGAACGTTTTTGGTGCTATTGCAAAATTAAAAATTATGAAAAATGTAGGGTTTTCCAGAGCGCATATAGTAGGCGAGTGGAAATTGATGCAACTACAAAGGCTCGTGTGCCAACTGTTTGCACGGGGTAGTCGTGAGCCCTCAGGGACGAATCATCTGTGACACGAAACGTAAATTATTAGTTACCTTTGAACTGTTTATTCTGATTATCCTGAATTTCTGCAACCCATTTCAGTGTTTTCTGTAGCTTTTCGTGCTCAAATTCCAAAGCTTTTAGTAGATGATACAATACACCATCTACCGTCACCCTCCAGGCGTCACGCGTCCCCGGTAATGATGCTACCAAACTACTGTACTCCTCTTCCGAAACGTTGCCATCTGCACTGCCGTCATTGTCATCTCGTTTATTTTCATTTTTTTCAATTTTCTCATCATTCAACGCTGTGATAGTAAATTTGAAAATTAAAACTCTTAGAATATTATTAAACTATAAACAAGGACATAATAATCGAATATCGAGTAAAAAAAAATAAAATACGCGATCTGTATTAGTGCTTGTGGGTTGTGATACCTTATAATGGCTAGTTTCATAACCTTTAATTAAATTATCCGTAAATTACCTATGGAGTGCCCAAGGTTACTGATACTTAGTGTTTAACGGTTATTGAGGTGTATTAGACTACGGAGGGTTATTTTTCCATAGACCCGAAATAAGAAAGGAGATCTCTTAAAGTTCCCCCATGGAATATGCTGTAGATGGTAATTAGAGATAATGATGAATAAGGTAATTATGTTAATGGTAATAAGAATATGTGGATATTATATTATAAAATATACACAAAAACAACCACATGTATATAGCAGGGGCAGATCCAGCGGCACGAGGGCTAGTGCTTTTCCCCACCCCAACCCCGCTTCTTAACAAAAATCTCAAACACCTCCCCAACACGGCATCTCCCAGATTTTCTCTATCTGCTCCTGTATAGAACCAATTGTAACGAAAATAATTGTTCAGAAAAATACAATTTTAAATTGTTCCTGACCGTTATTGACTAGTTTCTGGCATTCTTCGCTCATAGTGGAGAGGTCTAATTCGTTGTTTTTCTCTTGTTGGGCTATTAACCTTATCACATCAGTTGCGCAAGTGTTCAGTTTCTACCAGCAAAAGAGACATCGTTAGAAAAAAAACAGTTAATAATTTATTACATACACGTATCGGTAATGAAATGGACATTCTATACTCTATTGTCGTGTTACATTACAATATACATATTCATGTTCCTCAAGTTCATGTATATTATTTACATTTCTACAATATATTTTGATACAAATTTAATATTGGTAAGTATGGATGTGTTTTACTTCGTCTTGTTTCTATGATTTAAATGCATACGAATATTTGTACAAGTTCTCTACTTTATAACAGCTAAACATAGGCCTACATTATGACATGAAAATATAAACCCCCTTTTCAGTTGAAAATGTCAAATGTACGAAAAAAATCATATCAGGTAACATAACTTATACAAACTAGGTATCGTAGGAATTGAATTAAGTTGTCATGTCATTAATTTGCTTCTTTGAGGCATGGTCATAATTAAACATGCTGTACAAGGGCAGTTAAATATTTTACAAATGTTTATATGTTAAGGTGTATATATAGTAATGGTTTTCTCTAGTATGATGTTTAAGTTCAAAAGAACCGTAAATAACAATGTCCCAAAAATATCCGTCTATTGGTCATTATACATCGTAATGACGTCAATAGGGAGATTTCGCAACCTTACGAAAATGATAACGAATACGAATACGTCATAATAATCATTATCGTCTTTGTGCCTCAAACGTTCTTGACAATATGCTGTATAAGTTGAATTTGATTCTTGATTCATGCAAAAGACATGATTTACCTACGCTGTCACAGATACACTACTGTAGGGGAAGGGTTGTCTAAAATGTGATGACGTAACCGTATTCGTTATCGTTTTCGTAAGCTTGCGGAAACACATTAATGTTCGTAATCTAAATATTTTGCTGTAATATTATTCTCTCACTACATATACATACAGTGTTCATAATAAGATGGTTAATTTACATTATTCATTGCTTGCATACTGGTAATGTATTGTGCGAACACATTATTTTCGTTTTCTATCAATACATTAACACATTACTTTTTGAATAATTCAAAACATGTTTTTCTAAATGCTATTGCTATTGTTATCACCACGTAGATAGAAAAGAAACTGAAAAGAACTGTTGTTTGTTGAGAATGCCTCGACGATTCGATTGAGTTGCTTCTTATTACATAATATTTTTGTTTTTAATATTATTATAATCAAGCCTATTTTATTTTTTTTTCTATCATTACTATCATTATTTAGGATTCCATAGCAGATTTCAATAACTTAACTATTATTAATATTTTGAGGGAAGTGTTCAACATTGTCATTCTCACTGTGTCCATACCACGTAGATTGACTAATGGAGTCCAGGTAAGGATTTAAACATGGCAAAATAAACGCGCTAGACAACCGGGGTATCCTAGGATCCCTATCACAATATTACGTTATAAGAATTTTATAATAATGTTACAGTTTTAGTTAACTTTATTTTGTAGAAACATAAGTTCGTACTTATAACCTAATTTCATAACGTTTGAATGTTCCTGCAACGTTATGTGAACGTTACTTTGTGACATAGGTCTCCAAACCACAACGTTCGCGAACGTTAATAAGAACGTTTTGCATTTGCTGGGATAAGTGTTTAATACTACCAGTAACAGTCAGGTACTTTAGATATCCAAATTACAACGTCTAGGGGCTTCTTTCCATAACTTATGTTATTGATTCTAAAATACAAGCCCCTTGTACAACCACGGCGACGCACACCAAGGAAGATTGTTTTGAAGTGAAACGCCAGAAAATATTGAACGGTTAAAAGTATAGACACATCTTGATGCCACTGACTTTCCAATGGTTGTTTCAAATTTGTCGAATATTATTGAGAAAAAAAAAAAAACGTTGACTAATGGGAAAATCCAAGGGTGTATAACTACTTGGCCTCATAGCACTGTTGGTAAAGTGTCCTTTGGTAATTTTTAATGTTCAACTTTAATTTGTGCTGTATTTGATCAAATTGCAATAAAGTATTATCGTATCGTATCCGAACGGTAATCGAAAGGTATTGCGTTTGATTCCTGATGGGGACATGTCGTTTTTCTGAAATACAGGTCTCCTTATAATTAAATACCCCTTCCAATTAAGGACCATATTTCTCTGGTCCCAACTGAACAAATGTCTTTTATATTATTTTAATTAGATACCAAAACTGTCATTTCTATAGCTAACCAGAATAATATCACAGACATTTCATTTTCATATATTTTTTAGGTGAAAAACATATCAGACAATGATAAGTAGGTCAAAAACACACGAGTCAGGTGTAATTGACCTCCATTTTAAGTCGATATCCGGGACGACTTGGTCCTATCCAAACCCTGGGAGACGAGGGCTCGAAGCGGCGCCGATGTTAATTTTAAATGTTGTATTTTGTGGCGACCCTGCTTTTACTGCTCGACCCCCGACACGCCACAAATAAAAGCAAGATCACTTGTGGATTGCCGAAAATGCTTCCCGACATACTGTTAGGCAATTGTGTTTATCAACTACAAGTTGCCAACAAAGGAAAATGTGCTAGGCTATATAAAAACCAGGTAAAACACAAGTAACACATAAACTATATAGGTAGGAGGATTGGATTGATTTGACGTATTCGGTGTGAAAACCAGGATGAGCGAAGCCCCGAAGACTTAGGCCCTATTTCAAATGGGTTCTTCTGGTGGGGATTGGGCAGTACACCGGGAGACAATCCCGTACTATTTTCCGAAGAGGGGGTATATACTTTAATGTGCACACACACGGGCCATATTGCACACGGAACCAACAGCTTAAATGTCTCCTCCGAAGAAGCAGTTTAGCCCTCCATATGAAGCACAATGAGAGGAGCGGATGGAATTGAACCGGGTTCTAAGGAACCATCCACCGGCGCCATAAGTCTATAATTTTATATTTCAATCTGCATGATACGTGTGACATTCACAATACAAAATGTGAATTCTACTAAAATCTATATTCAAATAATATTATTCGTTCAAATATTTGAATATAATGCGTTAATATATGCGTTTTGTCTTGGAGACAAGTCTTTTGTTTTATTCATAACCTGTTCGTTATAATCAATTCGTTGTCTCATTGCCTGATCGTCTAGTAATTGAGTATTTTCTAACATCACAATTACTTTAATCATACAATATGAATTAGGCCTAATACAAAATAACCTGAAATCGGTCGGTAATATAAAGGACAATAACCTGTCTAACTGACAAATTCATTTTTATACCGAGACAGTATAGAAGGCATTCCCAATTATATTGTTCACCTTGCCCGTATTACTTCGCTATGCTTTATAATAATGTGCGATTAAACACCCTAGCACTCATTTCTCTAATTGGTTGTAATGCCTGGCGTATAGCTGATGATGCGCGCAACGTACGTAACGTCAATGGATACATTAATTTGGTATGTACAGTATAGAAAGTCTAAATTATTAATAATTTGAGAACGATCGGAATATAATAGGTTCTGTCACTAGGCAGCAACATTAGAGATGTTACTTTACCTTCGGTACACAACTCTATCTTCTTTATTCTGATACTGCGTCTTCCAAACAGCATTTTTTTTTTTTGCCGATGCAGCCTCATCACTTCATTATGTGGAGTGTATGATTTTGTGTTATGCCCGAGGTTGAGGGCGAGTTTCTCTTTGCCAACACTGGATATGCCCTTGCATTTTTAGTTTGAATCAAGAACGAAGGCACTTAGTTAGAAAGGCACTGATATTGTGCGTTAAGAGTATTATCCATTACATTTTTGTTGTCCCAACTCATTTCCGCGTTTTATTCGAAGCCTAACAATCCATTCACGTTGTGAAATAGACATAATCCTAATAAATTTCACACCTCGAGTTGAAATATTGTTTGAATTTTCGTAGCATCGCCTTGGCATTGCCTTAGCCTAACAATTGCCGTACTGTATAATGTTATGAGTATTTGAATACTGATCCGTAATCCTCCTGTGGTGATATGTCTGATTCTTTGGTACTTTATCAACTGTATGCTAAAATAAGTACCGTATAATACTTTAAGGACTAATGTCATTTGACATGATACGTCTGAGGCTTCTGGGCTGAATCTCGATTGAGGTCAATGTTTAACATTGTATTTACAACATCCACTATCTAATGGAATATACTTTATTAGGATTATTATGTTTATAATGTTATTATTGTTTTTTATAGCATCTTTAATAACCTGATTGGCCTAATTAAATAATATAAGATGAATATTGTTTACACTACCTTTATAATTCTATATAATCATTCATTTTATTCCTATATTGTAATTAATATTAATATAAACATTGTTATTATGAATTTTTTTCATTATCGTTATTGTTACGTTGCCATCGTCGTTGTCGCTATCCCGTTACCGTTGCTCTCGTCGTCCCTGCTACCGTCGTGATCATTACTCTGCATATAATTTATTTATTATTGCATAGGTTGACTGGATATATCATCTTTCATTAGAGCTCCTGTTAGTATTGTTCCAGCAAGCTCAGCGGCGGATTAAAGTGGAGGTGTGGGATGGGCCCAGTCGACCCGTCCCCATCTCCTAATTTTTTCAAAATAAGAATATAATGGAGAAAAAATACAACATTTTAAGTCTAAGAGTGCCATTTCCGACCATAATCGTAAGCTTTCTTGTCTCAGTTCCAGCCATGGTGGTGAACATTAGGCGTGAGGACGCTCTATCTGTGAAGGTCCTTCTTCTGACCCCCCCCCCCCCTTCTAATCAGAATTCCTGGATCCGCTATTGAAAATCTTACTTTTGGATTTCGAAGTGCTGTCGTATCCTGAGAAAAGAAATCATTCAGCTTTTTTCTGTTTATTTAGGCCTACTGCATTTTTTTTTTTTTTTTTTTTGTGGTTAGAATTAGAAGCATTTGTAGTTTTGTTTCTTTTTTGTTTATGTAAATTATCCTAACTATCTTGCTGTATTCAAAGATTAATGACACTAAAATTGACATAATAACCGAAATATTGCAAAATATAGTATATCGGTGCAGAATAATTAATGGTCTTACCACGTCTCCGACTGTGTCCTCTTCAGATGACTTCGGTAAAGGTTTACCATATCCTTAAAAAAATAATGTTTTAACATTATTTCAACAATAAATATATATATATTATGTTCTATATTATTTAGAGCACAAACTATTTTGAGTTGACGTAAACATTAGTTAACACTGCGCATGCGCACTCATTCTTTAAGCTTGTGAAAGATATAAACATTCTAAGAGGTTCACCATTAATTATCTATCCGCCTTGCGAACATTAACATTAACTGTACATAGCGCACATTTCTATAATACACATCATAATCAGCGGCGCTGATTACATGACTAATTTATATATTTATTTTTATAAAATAAATATATATTATGTTCTATATTATTTAGAGCAGCACAAACTATTTTGAGTTAATGTAAACATTAGTTAACACTGCGCATGTGCACTCATTCTTTATGCTTGCTTGTTAAAGATATAAACATTCTAAGAGGTTCACCATTAATTATCTATCCGCCTTGCGAACATTAACATTAACTGTTACATAGCGCACATTTCTATAATACACATCATAATCAGCGGCGCTTTACATGACTAATTTATATATTAATTTTTATAAAATAAATATATATTATGTTCTATATTATTTAGAGCAGCACAAACTATTTTGAGTTGATGTAAACATTAGTTAACACTGCGCATGTGCACTCATTCTTTATGCTTGCTTGTTAAAGATATAAACATTCTAAGAGGTTCACCATTAATTATCTATCCGCCTTGCGAACATTAACATTAACAGTTATATAGCGCACATTTCTATAATACACAATATAATCAGCGGCGCTTTACATGACTAATTTATTTATTTTTTTTAATTTTTTTTATTAATTTATATTTTTATTTTATTATTTTTTTAATTAATTATCAATACATTGCTGAAAGTAGTTTTTTATTTTTCTTTTATTATTATGTTTTTTAAAATTAATTATCAATACATTGCAGAAAGTAGAAGTCTTCAGCTTTCTTTTTCGTCGAAACACTGTTTGCGTTTGCGTTTGTCACTCGACTAATTTCAATTATTGGTTCACACTGAAAATTATGGCGTCCGTTTGCGTTGCGTTTGTAATTGCGTCAACAGACGTCTAAATACTTCATAAAGGCAATCTCATGCAATGCTCAACGTATCCATAATATAGATATTGTCAAAATTATTCATAGTATTAGTTACTTTTGTCACTATTATTACCTCAATTACTGTTAAACCATTTCTCATATCTAATGCTTCCATATTATGTAAGCCCATTACAATGAGTTTAATTATATAATGTTCATATTAGTAACACTATCATCATAGTCCTATTAGAATTATAATTACTATCATTATTAGAATTATAGATATAATGATTAACACAATGCATATATACATTTGCACACGACCCTTTATTCAAAAATAATCATAAATTGTAATATCCTGTAAAGAAAAAAGAAAAAAAAGAAAGAAGAAAAAGATATGGATTTAGAATTACTTCTCTGACGTCAGTCGATCATTGTTATATAACTCATCGTTTTCATGATTTAGCTAGGTAAACTAGTCAGTGGCGTATATATGATTCTTGAAATGGAAAGGGCTGATGAGGGAAGTGGGGGGGGGGCTCGTTAATTAGCTGATGAAGGGAACTAGCTCCAAAAATATGGTGATTTGAGTTAATTATTAACTACTTGACCGTTTTTGGGGGGAGAGGGACTGTGGGTGGGAATAGTACTTTTTTGTGGGGGTGGGGGCGTGCGTACCCACATGGATACGCCACTGAAACTAGTTACAATCAGTGGAGGTGTTACATACCAGAGTTACTATCATGTTATTTAAAATTATTCATGGCAATAGCTCGAGAAAGATACGTGTCCTAATGGGGAAAAAACTACAAGGGCGTATACCACTTGGCCACGTGTAGAGAATCCCAACGGTAATCGGAAGGTTCATATCTCAACGAGGACAAAATACGTTCTTATGAGAAATACATTTCCAGCTTCAATTATCACTAGTAGTGTTTCTACGTACCAGAGTTACTATCATGTGATTTAATAATTATTCATTGCTTGTTATGTAACATCTTGAGAAGAAAGGGCCTAATTAGAAATCCAATTAAGGTTGGCCTCATAGCTCAGTTGGTAGAGTTTTCCAAACGGTAATCGAAAAGTCTAGATTCAAATTCTTACGGGGACAATACGTTTGTCATAAAAAATGTATTATCATCATAGTATCAAAACTGAAACTGTTTCTCTATTCAAAGTATTACTGTCATGCAGTTAAATATTATAATTATTATTATACATATTATTATGTATTAGGTAATACATAATAATATGTATAATAATAATTATAATATTTAACTGCATGACAGTAATACTTTGAATAGAGAAACAGTTTCAGTTTTGATACTATGATGATAATACAAGTATATAGTATATATATATATATTTGTGCCTATATACTTAAATTCAGAAATGAATAATATAAATTTATATTATTAATTGCTTTATTCCACTTTCTGTTTCTGGGTTTTTCTATGCCTTAAAATCACTAAGCATATACACCATTATTAATATATATATCGTATTGCTTAAAAATTCTAATTAATATTATTTTTATGTGTATAAAAAATCAGCGTATATCATCTTGAACCGAATTATATTCGGCATTATTTTCGCCGTAAAGACATTTACGAAAGAAAGCACAATCGTTTCCGGCATTCTCCTCCTTCATGATGTAGGCCTGCTGTAATTAGAAGTTGGAGGACGCAGGCCTAAGCCTAATTGGAGCATATTCATGAATTGATAATTGTGAGTATGAGTAAGGCCTAATGCGAACGAATGAAATTAAGGTCATATGAACATTAAAAGAATTCAGTGCGTCACAATAACACAATAGATGAGGAACTTGAATAAGATCTGCTTGCTGATGCATTGGCTTTTAATTTGTTTCACTGGGACTACGAGACATTGTCTGCTCATTTATTAGTCATGAATTCAATATCATCCAGCGCGTCTTGGTATACTGGAACATGACAGAATCACACTTTATAAACGTTTGTTATCTGTATTTGTTGTGGCTATCTCAGAATCAGCGAGTACCACCGGTTAATAGAGGTTTCTTCCTAACTGTTATTGTAAAGAACAGATTTAAATACGTTTAGACAGGCCCTGAGCGATGATATGAATAATGCTTTTATATGACGATGAAGACGATGATGGCGATTAATGTTGGTGGCTGCATATACATTTTGGTGGTGATCTGAATAGATGGCTCATGGTGATCTAATAAAAGGCCTAAATAATATCATGATGATGGTGATGCTGGTGATAATGATGTTGATAGTAATGATGATGATGATGATGATGATGATGATGATGATGATGATGATGATGATGATGATGATGATGATGATGAGGATGCAAATGATTATGATTATAAAGGTGGTAGTGATAATGATGATGATAGTGGTGGTGTAGTGGTGATGATGACGCTTATGGCGATTATGATGGTGATGATGATGATGTTGATGACGATTATAGTGATGATTATTATGATGGTGATTGATAATGATATGATTAGGCATTTTTATCATAACAATAATAATAATACAGTATGTCGATTTATAAGGCCCAAATAAACATGGTCATAAGCGCCATATAGAAGTAAGACGTGGTAATATATATTTATTCAAAGGAAACTACCGAGTTGTGATATATTTTGCAATGATTATAACGTTGCATCGAGTTTGTAAATTTTAACACCAAACTAACACTACGCCGGCGCGGCCAATCACTCCGTCGCGCTATGTGAATCACCTGCCCGATGCTACGGTGACGGATCGCGGTTGGTTTAGAATCGTGTCGAAAACCGAAACTGGTAGTTGTATAGAAGAGATAAGCGTGCGCGTCAATCAGCAAAATCGCTGTGACGAAAAAGGGGCGGCGATTCACCAACAAACCGGTCAAAAAAGAATATTAAAGGCGCATTTGAATGTTCAATTTTAAAATTCAATGCCTTTTGCTTTGTAGAGTGCATTTGTATTATGCCTTCCGGTAGGTCTAATTAAAACTCAAAGTTGCCCAGTTTACTAAATAGCGACCGGATCTACGAAGGTACAATGAGATTACAAACGCTCATAGTATCGGCAATGTGTAATCCAGCCTATAATATAAAGCTCTAGTTGATGATCTGACTTTATCCATCAGCGCAGCATCTTCTAAGTTCTGACTGACGTCATCCACAGAGCGACCAGACGATTAATCATACACAGTTTCCATAGTAACGGATGAGTTTTGAACAGATCGAAAAGCTTTATGTTAAATTTTATGTCGTTTTTATTATCCCACAGAGGAAGATAAAAGCTATCAAAACGAAGAGGATAAAGTGGCGAAATTGAACGATAATAGTATACTAAGTAACATTTCTTGAATTAAATTTGATATAAATATCGATCGTTTTATCTCATCATTATTGTTGATTTTATTTATATGAATTCGTTCGTTAAATTTTTAAAAAGCGATTCTCATCGAGAGGAAGTGTAGGCCTACATTATTATGGACAAAATGCAAAAGATTCGTAGGCATGATTTATACATAGAGTGAATTTGTAGCTTGGGGATTTTCGTTAGCAGCCTGAATGGATCGTCATTAAAAACGATCCGTTGCGCTCTCGTCGTCGTGGAGTGGCACCATGAATGCCTGGCTTAATGTGAAGTAGCAGAAATTTCGTTACCCGGGCGGACTTTCCGTAACTCTGCCACGGACAAATGGTAACCAAGACATTTCAAGTTTATAAATGTCTGTGGCACGAATTGTTTGCGTCAGAGTTATGAAATGTCGACACCTACCATTGAACTGGACTAGTGGGGCTGAGTACGTTCAAGCATGACCATGTGACGCTTTGATTTATGGGGTATGATGTAAGTATTTTGGATTTGAACGATTATACTCCAGAATTCATAGTTCGAATTTAGATATTACTTTCCATTTTGATTCAATAAAATATTCAAGAAAATTTATTGTCTGTAATATATAAAATAAAATATAAACCAAAAAATTGAAATACTCGGCAAGATTGTAAAGGTCGGAAAAGAAATTTACATAACCACATTACGCGTTCAGTGCCAATAACAGCACAGTCTTAAATATAAACATTAAACGCTAAAAGAAAAATAAAAACGTGAAGAAACTTTCAAATAAAGCAACATTTTTAATCTATTAAAACTTAAAAATTAATTAAAACCAACTTTAGAATGAATGGAGGCCAAATGCGTGTGTTTTAATTTACAGTATTTATGTACATGAATTTTGAAACAATTTTCTTCCCGAAATCATGGGCGAATTATGAGGTCCCCGTGACATTATATCAGGTATGACATTTATGACTGAAATAGTAGCCTAGGATGTTGCCCTAAATTAAGACATTTAAGACCTCTGAAAATGTTAGTTTTTCTGTGACACCCAGAGTCATGCATGACCATATACTCCTATGTTGGTGCTGAGATGGTAGGTATCGATTCAAACCTTCTGAATTCTTTAGTAGCCACACCTAACATAAAACAAATCCTGCATCCACCTCTGCAAATAAATGTTTATTTGAAAGAATAATCATCGGCTAATGCTTCTTTGCTCTTATACTTGCTGTCTATGGAATTATAAAAGTAAACTAAATTTTAAAGACTAAATTTAGGCCATAGTGCACATCAATTTCTGGGTGTATATATAATATAATACACTGTATATCCAAGTATTCCTCATACGTATAAGTAATTATCGACCCATGGTTTATTAAAGCATAGAACCACTGATTATTTACATTGAAACTTGTTCATCAGGTAGTCCAAACGACACCGACTGATGATTAATTGTGTTATGGCGCCATGGGTTCATAATGCTCATTTTCGCTGCTGGATGAGTGCGAACACATTCAATCGAAATTAAGTATAATAATATATTCAGTTCTGTAGATCTCATAATATAAATTAAAATATGGATGCGGGGAGATACTTGGTGGCTAAGGTAAATAATAATAAAAATTTATAATAGTAACAATAATTCTCCTTTAGTATTTATTTAACCGATTATAAAGATAAATTATCCAAAATCAAAAGATGGTGAGGAGACCAATAAATGAGCTGGGCTCGTACAAGTATTGACCACCTTATAATAAGGAAAGGAAATAAGGAAGTATAAAGGCCTATTTATGCAGCAACCTTGCATCAATGACGGAAACTATAAAAGATTTCCAAGAATTCATTTTGTTAATTTATACCTATATTGTAGAACTAAAATGCATTATTTATTAGTTAATAATCTCAAATGTGACTATCAATGGGCATGCAATTTAATACAATCGATAATAAGTTTTCTTCTGTACCGAACATATATGCTAGTGTAAACGTGGAGTATGTATCAATTCTCACTTAATGTGATGATGTTAGTATACATGTAGGCCTATATATTTAGGTTAGGCTTGCATTACTTAGTTAATAGGCTACTATCGATCTCCATACCCACGTCAACGTCGGACGTCGGTATCACAGAGATTGTGGCCCCGTCATTTCGTCATCCTTTTCAATTTAGAGAATTTTACCAGGATTGGACCGAATACAGTATGGACGTTCAAAGTTACGTACAGAGTGGATGCCGAATTCAATGGAGCCAAAATCCCAGAGACAGCGGCATTGTAATTATGAAAGCCTCTATTCTCATTTCAAATAGGTCTATTATTCAGGAGTTCGGGATAACTGTAAATATCATTAAGCCTGGATTCAAGAAAATCGCTACACTGTCGCTATACCGGTACATAGTTTTCACTGCGTAGCTGTCCTCAACGAAAGCGATCTGCGATAGCATATAGCGATTTTATGGAAACTATAGATTAAACAATTCCTAGTTTGAACTGCGCATGTCCGTAACAACGTCAATCGACATAAACAAACACACATTGCATAGGTTTATGTCGATTGACCTGGATTGATCTTGGATATGAGCATGCGCAGTTCGAAGTACGAATTGACTTATTAACCGTAGATCTGAAGCCTGGTTTTCATAAAATCACTGTCACTGCATTCACACTGCGTACCACCTGTCCCCGTTGCAACAATCGGGGAGACTCCCCGATTCAGCGTCGCTCAAAGCTATCGGCGGTAGCGTGTAGCGATTTTATGAAAACTGGACTGTACTTGAACGTGCTCATTGACCGGATGCATTTTCGAAGTCGTTAACAAGATCACGAAGTAACCGTACATCATCATCATATGGCCTAAGTGTATTTGAGTATATAATCAATATGAACCAATGGTTAATGCGGATTTTAATGCTGTACTTGAGGAGAACCCTTAG
This sequence comes from Anneissia japonica, assembly GCF_011630105.1. Lineage (NCBI taxonomy): Eukaryota > Metazoa > Echinodermata > Crinoidea > Comatulida > Comatulidae > Anneissia > Anneissia japonica. The sequence goes on along the minus strand of NW_022709509.1, from coordinate 133,290 downwards.
ATAATAGCCTACGTTCTGCTACTATAAAACATTATGGTATTTTGCAATGTAAGCCTTCCTCTGATGTGACTGTTTGTTCAAACATTTGCGTTTGCAATTCTCTGCACCGCCAAATAACAAATCTTGAAATTTTCCATGCCATTGAAATTCACTGTCACGATTCAACGTAATGATTAATGTTGGGCATGTAATAGGCAAATAAAATATTCAAAATGTTCTATCTGTCCCATCGGGGTACTTTTTCGAACATTTGATAAGGGATATTTTAGTGGGATAGACTGATGCCCAATACGATCTCTGGACATCATTGTTTTCTATACTTGTGCACTGTTTCAATCAGTATAGGCCTATAGTTATTATAGCCTACTAATTTTATCGTCATATAAGTTTTATTGACATTTAAACTATTGGACCTATATGAAGCCTGTAGCTAATTAAGGCATATTTCAAATCACGGATGCAATGAGTTACCAATACAGTGATAGGTTGATGTATGTGAGTATGTATGTATGTGTAAGTACCGTACAGTAAGTGCTTTATCTGGAGCAATGAGTGCTCGGATTTTAGGCCTTGTGTAAAAAGTCAGTTATAAAGAAATCAATTAGAGCTTTTTAACAGTTTTGATTTATTTATACAGCAGAGTTCTAGAGTAACACAATAAAGTGGTGTTCAGCAAACCTATGCTAATCTACGAACCTGTCGTCGTCAGGCAGCGTTACCATCGCGCGTCATGATGACGGTAAATATACCGTACCCAAGAGGTGAATTAATTCTAAGTAAACGCAGTATTAGATAAATTTGATGCGGTTTATGAGCTGCCACATAGTGGACTAAGATAGTCAATTGAATTCCTATAAATAGACATCCACGTAACGTTTGTCTAAGCAATTATGAAAGTAATGTCCATTTTAGATCGAATATCCAACTGTGGAACGCCAATGTAAACTTAAATCACTGGGCGTTAATGTCAGAGCGTAAGTAATCGCATGAGCGCCTAGAGGCGGATGAAATAAGTCGCATAGCACTAGTAAAAGATTAAATGAATCGATGAGTTGATTTGACATTTATTGCACTTGGAATTAGGTTTGCCAATTTGGCGTTTCATATTCAATGATTTCGCGCTTTTGTCGCCCGTGTGTGCATGTGGGAAGTATCTGTTTTAACAGTGATTACTTTTTCATGTGTCATTGGTCTAATTTATTGTATTCCGATTGTGTCTGAATGATTGAAAAGTTCGCGAAAAGGTAATAGGAACCACGGCGACTAGTAAGTGCATTTGAATTAATACATGCAATTTTGCATTTTAACGACAAAGTGGCTATGTACTGACGTAAAAAGTTGCGCGTAAAAAAATACAAAACTATGACGTCACTCTATATGCGGGTACGCGCTGATCTCATAGACATTACTATGTTTAAGAACTTTAAACCTTCAGGTATGAGAAATTTAGAATCCGTGCCCAAAGTATCGTCAACTGGTGGAATGACCCCTTTAACATGGTACCGGTATTTGTCATTGTCATCTATTACGGTACCTACGACGAGAAGGCAGCCCGTGGATTACTGCGCATAATGTAGGCCTACGTTAACCCAGGCAATAACAACAGCTAAAAGGGATGCAGATAATAAACTATTTAGAAAAAAAAAATATCTTGTAATCATACTTTCATTAATATTCATAAGGTAAACTGGATTTTTGGAACTCATTGATTAGAAGCAAGAATAAGAACTCTTTCACATTAACTTATCTAATTATCAACGAAAGTTAGGAGAAAATGAGTAGTAGATTGTAATAGGCCTAATTGTTTTGAGAAATGAATAAGTTACATAATTAGCACAGGTTAAAAAATAGTAGGCATGTTGAATACATCATTTCGGTATTCTTACAAAGAAATTTTGGGGTTATTTTAAGTAGTGAACTACTGCAGTATTCAAGATTAATATTCATAAAACTAGCTGGTAGTCTAACGCCTCAACGCCACACCAGCAGTAACCTGCGCGCCAATAATGTTAGGTCTATATTTTCAAGATCAACGGGAAGCTCTGACTGATAGGATTCGTACGTGGCGTATCATACATCAATTGATTGATCTTGATAATAAAGTAGGAATTATATTACAAACCCTTGAACGGAAGTGAGTTATAAATATTTTAATATTTCGTGCAGTAAGAAGAAAATAATTCATAAGATTATATTGGTTTTTTCGCATCCTGCCGGTTCTTTTCATTCTTTATTTACAGCATGCACGCGTTTGCCACCGTATACATAAACTGCTTATAACGGAGTACAGTAATTAATGTTTTTCAATCAACTCCAGAGATGGAGACAGGCAAAACAACAAAGTACAAAAGGCGAAAATGATGGAATAGCCAGGTCGTCATGCATCATTGAAATATAGTTAAGTAAGTTTATGTAACCTGCCATATGTCGATTGATGACATTACACGATCTCACTAAAAACATTTAAATATTTAATAATGCATTCATTCATTCATCCATCCAATTATTCAAACCGTCCATCCCATAAGTCTGTCCTTTCAATTTTTTTCCAGTTACAATTTCAAATATTTTAAAATTGGAAATTCTGGCTTAGCCCCCGGGGAACCGCGGCATCCACAGGGAAGAACCAGTACCGACATGTTATAACAGATACATTGTTCCTTATCCCGCCTAACTCTCATGCTAGGGTTATTCGAGGCGAGGAGCATAGCGATCGCACTCTCATTTAAATCCGACGCTGCTCGGGTTTGAACTAGGGTCTGCAGCACAAAAAGAAGGAGCTTTACTTCTTGGCCAGAGGCTCAGCCGATATATTCGATGCTGAGCCTATTTATAACCTTTCCAGTGTGCCCAACCTATCTTCTCGTTCGTCCATTCATGCAATTCATCTATCTATTCATTCATTCGTATATATATATATGTATATATATATGTAGGCCTATATATATGTATATATATGTATATATATATATGTTATATAGTATATATGTATATATGTACATATATATGTATATATGTATCTATTACATATAATAGATAAAACTATACGATTAGGGTACTGTATAGGCACATTTATGTAATGAAAATTTAAGATAAGGTGTTGATTTGCCACAAATTTTGTTTGAAAATACAGAGAAATATTATTAATCATTGAATGTGCTATTCATGGCGGTCTATTTGTTTAAAGACGTGTATTAGTAACATGTTTACTGTTTGATTAAAGCCTATACTTTTTTATTTGTAGTCTTTATTCCAAGAAAATTAATCATAACCAAACAAGGTAAAAGCTTCCTGAAACTTTGTGTATATGGAACAAAATTTTGCTTCGGGCTCGCACATCTGCGCGCATGCGTTAATAGGTCACACATCGAATTTACAATAACAAAAGTAATGGGTTTACACATTTTAAATTTAAATTAAAGAAAAAAGAACGTCAGTCATTAATTCGTCATATTTAAAAAGATGACACACAAATGAAAATTAGTTGTACGCACCATGACTCATTTTGCGTACTAATCACGTGATTTATCGAATTGAACTGCGCATGATCAGTACAATAAGCGAGGCCTAAGTCTCTTTATGTTTTGATGTTAATATGGTGGTATGTCAGGTTGGGGTCAGAAGAATATTTTTAATATCATCAGGAATATGATGTATGTGTAATTAAGGCATACATAAATTATAATACACAGTTACACTTTTTTCCCTCAAAGGGTATTACGTAATATACAACGGAATACTAATATATCACAATACATATTAGTCCTAGTAACTTTACTCCCTGCCTCGCATATTCCATTTCTTTTTCTCCTCTACTGTCAACCAGCTCCTCGACTTATAATTTTCTTGTTCTTTTATATATTTAATGTATACACCTTTCCCTTTTTGTCAATATTATATTAATTAAGTAGATGTGTACGGTATGTGTTTCTGTCCAATGGCACGAAAACTCCAGAGTGATGCAGTTACTACCCTAGGTGGCAAACGTTTAAATTAAAAGTCGTTTACATATTTAGGCCACTTATTTTACAACTGATCTGAATGATGATTATGATATATCACGGAAATAGGTCTTTACGCGCAAATACTGTCAGAAGACGATTCTATAAGTGCACAGATCAAGTTAAATGCATTTTTATTTAGGAGCTATTGTACTAATATGTACTGCCTATGGTCCAGCTACAAACACAAAAGCATAGATTCTTTAAGAGTTTGCTAACAACGCACTAAGGATACTCCTAGGCAAAGAAATGTTTGTCTCTTGTGGTACCGTATATACAATATATAATTTATCACTTTCTAAACTCTATTAGAGACACTTTATCAATAAAGCCTCCAGCCTCTTTTGTAAATAATGAACAAATTGTACGTGCACCATGGTGCGACACTAATTAGGAATTAGAACGGCAACCATGTATATATATATATATATATAATATATATATATAATGTATATATATATATGTATATAGGCCTATATATACAATTTGTATAAAAATCAAGATAGCCGTTAACACAGTTAAATAATCAAAATAATAATGGTCGACTTATAGAGCGCATATTATGGAGACCTCTATGCGCTTAATATATAAATCATCAAAGAAAGGTAATACGTCATGTGTTCAAATAAAGGACAAATTCTAGACCGCCTTTGGGACCTGAAAATTTGGGGTGGTTTCGGGGTTGGACTCCTAATTAGAGGGCTATCTTTGTGTTAAAAGGTTGAACATTGTTATTTGGGACTCGAATTGGAGGGGGCACTGTATTTCTAATAGTTTTCTAATGGTTATGACGCTCGACTTGACAGCGAGAGGTCGCAGGTTCGAATCCCGTCGGAGCCATTTTATTACACAATGTATTTATTTATAGGACAACATTCTTTGAGTGCTATACACACACACACACACACA